>NW_028145521.1:220000-250000 GCF_977016875.1 Pavona decussata
TTCGTACGCGAAACAAGCTTTCAGACCAGCCAATTTTGCTTCCAGCTTTTCGTGTCTTTGAGACCGCCGACAGCCAGAACAAATTTTCTTAAATTTTTAAAGATTCCGGCGGGATTTCGAAAGACGAATGACACCATGTTTGTTGAGACGATAATACCTACCAACAAACCAAAGCGCATTGAAAACTACATTTTGAGCGTGACCGAGAATTTTGATTTTGCTTGTTGTTAATAGACATTCGCTCTTAAAGCAGTCCTTTGCTCCGGTTTCAACTGAATTAACGTATCTCCCTGCGAAAGTAGTTTAGTCGTTTCCAAAGCAAAGCAAACTCGAAATCGAAAGGACACTCGAGAGAGTTCTTTTCCGCCTCGGCATATTCATCTTTGATAAACGGTTAACCGGATGTCGTTTTGGTCTATGAGTTTGATTGACAGACGATTGGCCAATGGCAATACATCATTGCCTCCCGTTCGCTGACGAACGGCGCTCGGTAAAATGTCTGGGCTTAGCGGCAGGCGTTTCCTTTCCTTCCCCGCCCCTCCCCCCCCCCCCCCCCGTTCCTACTTTTTTGCTCCTTTTTGCCCAATGCCCTCGCGCGCTTGCCCCGCTTGGCTTGAAGGAAAAGGAAACGACTGCTACGCAGGCTAAATTTTGGACGATTGACTGAACGGCCGAGCTTTACTCATTGCAAACTGCAAGTTAGTTCGTCTCATGTGAAGTTCCACGTTTGACCCGGGCCTAACTTTCCACTTCTGTTTTGGGGATAATATTACAACATCTCATGACGCTTTGTTTTGGTTGCGCTGGCACTCCTCGGTACATTTAGCCACAAAGACGTTTACATTTTACTCCTTTGCGTCTTATGAATCACACAGCGAATCCATTTGATCACTATCCTGAGTATAGTTTAATACTACGGAGTTTTAGAACACTATTTGATTTTATTTATGTTTTGCCCAACGTTTAACACCTAATGACTCTGTTCACACACTTTGTATTCAAGTAGGACGGTCCTCTGTTGTCTTACTATAAGGAAGGATTCGAACACACTTTTGAAAAGGCACTTCACCTTTGACGATCACGTGTCTGTTGTCGAAGAGGGCGTGCATGTTAATTAATACGAGATTTCTAAACTTTTGTTAGATCCAACCAAGACAATGATACTATTTTAAGTTAAAATTTTACTATTAAAGAGATTTTTCTAGCTGGAAAACGTTTAATCTTGGCAAATGTTGTTTTTTGATTGTGCAGGTACAAATACTAGTACGTTTGCCGAATTTCGTGCCTGTAAATGTTTAGATGGATTTCACCGTTATCATCTCTTTGAAAAATGCATACAGTGTCCCAAAGATGGACTGGAATGTAAGAATGACTACGCTACTTTGAAAGAAGGTTATTGGTGGAATTGGCCAGAGGAAAGTCCAACACACAAAGAACTTTATAAGAATTTCACCAGAATCCTAGAAAATGCTTCGTTCAGTCCGAAACTACACATGAATAATTCGTCGCCTGATTATGTCCCCATTTACTACCGACACAAACTTCCCCGACTGTATAAATGTCCTAGACATGAGTCGTGTCTGGGAGGTTTAGATTCAACTTGTGCCGATGGTTATGAAGGTCCATTATGTGAGGTATGCAGTGCTAGACATTACAAATGGCTGAAAAGATGCGAGGAGTGCCCAACCAAGACATGGACTGCCGTACAGCTCTCTCTCGTAACAGTAGTAATTCTAATAGTCGTTCTTGTGGTGGTTTGGACAAGCAGAAAGAAAAACAAAGACATTAAAGAGCGTTCCTCAGTGGACATCATTCTTGGGAGGTTAAAAATTGTGATTGGCTTCTATCAAGTAACCTCTGGAATTCTAGAAGCCTTCTCATATATTAAATGGCCGGACTCTCTTGCTTAAGTCGGAAAGTACTCCGAGGTGCTACAACTGAACCTTCTTCAGATCGCTCCGGTGCAATGCGTCTTTCCAAACTTAGAGCGCGATACATATAATGCATTTGCAAGCTTATATGTCACCATTGCAGTAAATGCTTTTGCTACAATCGTGGCGTTTGCTTGTTACGGCCTTAGCAAGTTCATTTTATCACGGAAACCTTGGAGCCAAGAAAAGAAATTGAAGAAAGCCTCGTGCGCGAAAGAGTTGATTTACCGAAACTTATTTTTCTTTCTCTTCGTTACATACCTGACCACGTGCTCTAAGACAGTTAGCGTTCTTCCCCTTGCTTGCCGCAGCATTTGTTATGACCAAGCGGAACAGAATTGCCGTAAGTTTCTTAGAGCTGATTACAGCATTGAATGTGCGAATGGATTTAAACAAAAAGTCATCGTTGCATACTGTGCAATGTTTTATATCATCTTACTGCCGACTGCATCGCTGGTGTTCATTTATAAGCAACGAAGAGCGCATCCCAGTGTTGAAAAAGATTCCGACAAAAACACTCACAACTCGGAGATTTTCGCTGGACTGAGATTTATTTATGAGAATTACAATGATCGTTCATGGTACTGGGAACTGATAGAAACATTTCGAAAAGTGGTGTTAACATCTGGGTTGATCCTCGTGGAAAGCGAGAGCAGATCTTACATTGGCCTAGCCTGTATCACATCAGGTATCTACACAGTGTTCTTCGCCTATAAGAAACCAATGGTGGATCCTTTTGAAAACAAGCTAATGCTGTCATCTCTGACCGTCACCTTCGTTAACCTGGTATTAGGGGCTGTCAGCAGAATTCCAAAAGAAATTAAGCCTTCTCCAATTGACCAATATGAGGACAACATCGTCTTTGAGGCACTGGTGTTTGGAGCCAACTCCTTAGTCATTGGTTTTCTCGTAGGTGAGCCAAATGACATTTTGAACATTTTTTCTTTTTTTTTTCTTTTCTATAAATAAAAATCTAACGTACAGGTAGTAAGGGCACCAGGAAATCTCAGGAAGTAACCGGTGTCACTTGAGTGCAGAAAAGGGAAAAACATGTTATTACCAGAGCGATTACTATTACTCGATGGCCCCTATTAAAATAAGTGGCTATTAAAAGTGAACATGCCACAAAACCCCTATTGAGCCTCCCGTTTGGAGGTCTGAATCTGTGATTAGCGCCCTTCTATAATGCCTCTCTACTCCTCTCCTATTTTAGTAAACACAAAAGACATATTTACGCCTCGGGTATACCACTGGCCAAAATATCAGTCAGTTGGTCTACAGTGTAACTTATTTTGATCTTCAAGTATCATGTCATCGCTGTGACGTTTTCCGAGCGTCAAAGGACTTCACTAGTTCTCGTTGTGCACCTGAAAAGAAACATATTTGAACGTACTATCTATCCTCCAAGACTCATCGCCATCACTTTTTCAGTTGCGAAGTTTGGGAGAGCTGCAGGATCCTCTCCACTTCTCCTCCGCCCCTCCTTGCCAGAGAAGGCAGCAAAAAAGCTTCGTCTACATGGAGTTAAACGATAAAATCAAATGAGATTAAAGATAAAAAACGCAACCCTGCTATACGTAAGTTACTTGTGTCGTTAGCAGTCTCTCTCTTTATCCCGCACTAGCTAATTACGCGGGATGCCCTGAGGGGGCATACCGTGTCTAAAAACGGGACGATTTCTTTTTCTTCGTCGTAGCTTCAAATCGGTACATTAATTTATTCATTAAACTCACCCCTCTCCTACTCGGGGTGTATTGTTCTGATTGTCTTCAACAGAAGCAGGCCAATCAAAATCCATATCTGTCGCGTATATTGCGAGGGAGGGGACCCACTCAACCCTACTCGTGTGACGTCAAAGCATCATTTGATTTATGCATTAATCTTGGATTAAATTGGTTGCGCCATATTGTTAACATGTTGTGGACTCAAGTGTGCCGTTTTCAAACGGAAAATAAACAATTTTGAAATGGTAAATTGAAAGAATAACTTCTAAGAAGCACTCGACCTTTAAAACGGTAGAAATTGGAAAATTCCTTGCGAAGGAATCGTGCTTTGTTTGACAGTTCTAGAACACGATGGGACTTGAGAAGAGGTCATTGATACGCTTACGTTATCGTAATGGAATCTCCGAAATTTCCGGTAGCGTACCACAGGGGGAACAACATAAACGCGATCATCGTGACTCAAACTCAGGTGACTCAGGATAGTTTTATCAATCTGCGAAGCAATCATTTTGAAGCGGTAAATCGAAAGAATAACTTCTGCGAAGCACTCGACATTTAAAACGGTGGAAATTGGATAGTTCCTGGCGAAGGAATCGTGCTTTGTTTGACAGTTTTAGAACCACGATGGGAGACTGACACCTCCTCCCCCAGGAAATAATGGGGTATTTTGCCACACTGTCCATTCCGGTGGTCGAGCATTAGACTTTTACCCAATTACCCCGGGGAATTTGATCATCTCTTTGTTTTTCACCTTACAGAATCTTCCCCCCCTTTAATGACCTATTCATTGGCAAATACAGTAAGTTTCTTATTGAATACGTCTATGTACAACAAAAATGGGACGCTACAGCAGCAGACTGGCCATTTTTGCAATACTACGGTGTGTTGGAATGTTTCGTGAGGTACATTGTTTTGCAAGTCAACAATCTGTCATGTCACTCATCGTCGCTCGCGTGATTATCAACATTTCCATTTTCTAAAAAAAAAAATAAACGCATAAAATATTGCTCGTGTCCCGACTGTATTAAGTTCTCTTCTTCAAACGTCTGATTTAAACATCCTTGACGCTTGAGTAACATTTTCACAACAACTTGGAAGTAGTGGTAGGAAAAATATGCGTGTCATTGCGCATTTTTGACCTTACGATTATTTTTGTGAAAATAGACGCATACGTCAGAGAATAAACATCCTTAGGGGAACAAATTACTTTCATTTTCGATTGTCGCCTGACGTCTCACAAACAGATAACCTTCAGACTAACTAATTCCTTTGTTTTCTGCGGTCATTTGTTCCTCAAGAAAGCTACCAACAGTAAGTATATGACGTTCGCCTCTAGTTTCGTTAGCTGTCATTTCATACAATAACAAAATATGAAAATTTCGTCAAACAGACCGGTAGGTGGGGTATCTAAAGAAAACGTCGGCGGGTGAAACAACATAATGCTATTTTTGTGACTCATACTATTGCATGCACACATGGAAAACGCTGATAGGATTTCATGAATTGGGAATGGATGATATTCGTTATTTTTAGCCTAAGCAATGCTTTTTTCTTTCAGCTCAGATTGCTTCACGAGAATTTCCGGTATCTCTGAAATTGCTGTGATCTTACAATTACGATATCATTAGCAACTTTTGAAATTGATTGAAAAAGTCATAATTTTACTCAAGAAACGATCCCTTAACAAGCTTAGTCAATATGAAATGCCATCTAATCTTTGCAAGCTTATGTGCACTCTGGAGGGATGATGTACGGTGTTTGGAGCGAAAAATCAATTATGTTATTGCCATGGTATGAAAACAATCTCGGTGTAAGGTTACGTTATGATGGTGCAAACAATCTGGGTACAATGTTACTTTGTGATGGTGCAATCAATCTGGGTACAAGGTTACGTTGAACTTGCGCAATCTACGTTGATAAATACGGCGAATAGCAAGTTAAGCGTTAGTTAGATGGTAACAATTGCAGTTAGCGATTGGCGTTGAGTTCGAAACGTGTTCATTAGTCGTATTTAGCGATCCTTTTCGAGGAGGACATCAATTACTGCTTGAGGTAACTGCTTTAACGTAGACTCTGTTTGGTTGATATAGCTTGTAATAGCGGTATTCTGTACGAAATGACAAATAGGCGAAAAGTGTACAGCAGATCTCGGTTTATTCAGACTTAACGTTCACTCGTGTGATTCACGGCAAGGTTGGGGTTTGTAATTTATCTCAACTGACATTAATTGAAAGAGCGTCGATTTTTTTTAGACACTTCTGAGTTAAGACTGCGTTTAAGACTTCACCACTGATTTTTGGCTGACAAAGTTTCAACACCCTTCATCGTTTTGGACCATTTTATTCTCTGCGGTTTAAATTTGCTAGTGAAGCAATTTCCATTATTTAAACTCTTCGTATATAATCAATTTGTAACTGGCGTTGGGTTCGAAAAGTATTCAGTAGTCGTATTGAGAAAGAAACTTTTCAAGAAGAACGTCAATTGCTGAAGCTGTTTCGTTGATGTATTAAATAATTACAAGCTTGTGGATAAATACTAGCTTGTAATAAATTAATAACGATGTCTCAGTCTACGAAATCACAAATGTGCGAAAAATCATATTCCTATAGGTTAATTTAGGTTTAACGTTTACGTCTGTGATTCGCAACAACTGAGGTTGTGGTTTGTAATTTATCTTAAAAGGCGACGATTAAGGAAGCTGTTATTCTTATACTTTTGTGTTAAGACTGCATTTGGTAGCATACCAAAGACTCAATTGTTCTTTCGGATGAAAGGAAGCTTCAAAAACGTTTATCATTTTTATTTTCGCGCTATATACGACTTAGACCCTGTTCACCGGAGCATTTGATTATCTCTTTGTTTTTCACCTTACAGCACTTTTCCCTCCTTTAATTGCTTATTCATTGGCAAATACAGTAAGTTCCTTATTAAATACATCTATGTATATACAACAAAAATGGGACGCTACAGCAGCAGAATGGCCATCTTTGCAATACTACGGTGTGTTGGAATGTTTCCTGAGGTATTACAAATATTGCTTTGCAAGTCAACAATCTGTCATGTCACTCATCGTCGTTCGCGTGATTATCAACATTGCCATTTTCTAAAAAAAAAATAAACAAGCTAACGTCATCACTCCCCTGGTCATCATGCAACGCGTTTTTCAAGCTTTAATACGATGGGCCTTGTCAGTTTATCCATAAACGCATCAAATATTGCTCGTGTCCCGACTGTATTAAGTTCTGTTCTTCAAACTTCTGATTTAAACAGCCTTGAGGCTCGAGTAACATTTTCACAACAAGTAGCGGTAGGAATAATGTGCGGGTCATTGCGCATTTTTGACCTCATGATTATTGTTTCGCGCTCGGCTATTTCGCGCGACGTCTCGACTATTCAGAAGGGGACTACTTGTAGTCTATTATTTTTGTGAAAATAGACGCATACGTCAGAGAATAAACATTCTTAGGGGAACAAATTACTTTCATTTTCGATTGTCACCTGACGTCTCACAAACAGATACTTCAGACTAACTAATTCCTTTGTTTTCTGCGGTCATTTGTTCCTCAAGAAAGCTACCAACAGTAAGTATATGACGTTCGCCTCTAGTTGCGTTAGCTGTGATTTCATACAATAACAAAAGATGAAAATTTCGTCAAACAGACCGGTTTATTTGACGAAAACGTCGGTGGGTGAAACAACATAACGCTATCTTTATGACTCAAACTATTGCATGCACACATGGACAACGCCGATAGGATTTAATGAATTTGGATGATATACGTTATCTTTAGCCTGAGTGCCATGCTTTTTTCTTTCAGCTCAGATTGCTTCACGAGAATTTCCGTCCGGTATCTATGAAATTGCTGTGATCTTACAATTACGATATCATTAGCAACTTTTAAAATTGGTTGAAAATTAACCTTTAAAAAGTCATAATTTTACTCAATAAACGATCCCTAGCAAGCTTAGTCAATATGAAATGCGATCTAATCTTTGCAAGCTTATGTGCACTCTGAAGGGATGATGTACGGTGTTTGGAGCGAAAAATCAATTATGTTATTGCCATGCTATGAAAACAAACTCGGTGCAAGGTTACGTTGTAATGGTGCAAACAATCTGGGTACAATGTTACTTTGTGATTGTACATGTGCTATCAATCTGGGTACAAGGTTACGCTGAAATGGTGCAATCAATCTGGGTACAAAGTTACGTTGAAATAATGCAATCTACGTTGATAAATCCGGCGAATAGCAAGTTAAGCGTTTTGTTAGATGGTAACAATTGCAGTTAGCGATTGGCGTTGAGTTCGAAACGTTTTTATTAGTCGTATTTAGAGATCTTTTACAAGGAGGATATCGATATTAATTACTGCTTGAGGTAACTGCTTTTACGCAGACTCTGTTTGGTTGATATAGCGGTATTCTGTACGAAATGATAAATAGGCGAAAAGTGTGCTGCAGATCTCGGTTTATATATTCATAGTTTACGTTCACTCATGTGTTTCACGGCAAGGTTGTGGTTTGTAATAATCTCAACTGGCATTAATTGAAAAAGCATCAATTTTTTTATTTACTTCTGATTTGATGGTTTGTAATTTATCTTTAAAGGCGACGATTGAAGAAGCTGTCATTCTTATACTTTTGTGTTAAGACTGCATTTGGTAGCATACCAAAGACTCAATTGTTGTTTCGGGTGAAAGGAAGTTCCAACAACGTTCATCATTTTTCTTTTCACGCTGTACGCGATTTGGAACCCTGTTCACAGGCAAGAGAGGATGAGCTACTTCTTCCTGTCTTGTCACAGGCTAATGTAATATATGAAACAAGAACCCGTTTAGTTAAATCTGCTCTATTGCAGCGTCTGTTAACTAATACTCAACCTCTGTATTTGAATTTCATGACTTTACCCTCATGTGCAGCCGCTCTAATTATAACAATGCCCTACACATGGAAATGTGACTGCCTGCGTGATGCAACGTTTTCTATTATGTCGTAACGGGGAACTCATCTACCGTAACATCACTAGAAATCCCTATATGCTTTTTAAGGAAAAACAAGAGAGGCTGATGGGCAAAACTATTACGTCATGTTCTGTATTTTTAATTACATCGCGTGGTACGGAAAGTTACCTCGTGTATTTACGCCTTATGTGAAGTACATGTAATTGAGAAATCTTCGGTAGAGTTTCTTCTCGGCATATCGAACAAAGGATAATAACAGCGAAGTTTTACTCTTTTTTGAAATAATCATTGTCCCATTGATAATAAATACAACTGATACCTCTCTTTTAAACTGACAACCTTCAAGGCTCATGTTTCCTCATTGGAGTCGATTTTTTTGCGCGTACTTGCGTGTTTCCTCTTTACATACTGGCGCCTTTAAACCAAATAAGTTAAAACAGTGTTTGCAGGACGTCAAATCCCTGCAGGAAAAAGAAAGAAAAACGCTCTATAATCTCTCGACCTCACAGGGTGGAGGTTAGGCGATAAATTGGTCCCTCTTATTGATTACTGGCGCCTTTCTCTAGTAATCCCCCTTTGATGAGGCCTGAAATTAAATAACCCCCTCTCCAGAGGCTTAGTAGAGTTTTTAAGTGAAACTGTTAAATAATCTCAATGGCACTGGTAGAAATGTTTTTCGCAATGCTTAAATTGTACGTTTGGACAAGTCGGCGAAGTAGCCGGAGGTCAGGTCTCTGGCGTATCGGTAATTACCTTATCATAAGCAACTTCCAGTATGATGTCACGTAAGATAATGAAAGGTCAGCAAGACAATGGTTGAGGTCACACTGGAGAAAGTTAACCATGGTAAACTCAAGTTTACCATGGTTAACGGCACCGCAAGTGTGACCCCCAATTTTCAGTTTACCATGGTAAACCTAACTCTGGTAAGTTGCCCTGACAACAGCGGCAAGAACAAAGTTGACTTGACCCCAGATAAGAATCTAGTTACCCAAAAAAATAGGTGGGTACATCTCTTGTCTATCTAAACCATGCTTATTTTGTTGACAGTTTGTCATCTTTTTGGACAAACGCAGTAATTACAATACATTTGTGGATTCATATTTTATAAACATGAAATTTATTTTCCCGCTCATTCGCGCGTGTGTTTGAGTTCCTTTCAACGAGCTGGCAAATGAAGTCGAATGTTTCCCCTGTTACCCTGAAATGGTCTTTCCAAAGGGCTCGAAGGAGCCGGTTATTATACATTTCCTCAAACCATCCCTGTGGTCGAGGGTAAACCCAGGCTTGCCTGCGCGCTCTTCTTTGTCTTTGCCGTCGACGGTTAATTAACGAAACCGCTGCACTTTCTTTGGTCCCAAGATCTAAATGGTTGTATGTAAGAAGGAAGTGAATTCTACGTGCTCGTCTAAGCAGCAGAATTAAAAGCAAAATGGGAACAATTGAAAATGCAACTCTCTCTTGTTGATCCATAATTTTATTACGCGCTAAGTCACAGTTCAGTAACTTACCGCCGATATGAACTCACGCGACATGTCAACATTTAGTGTACTCGTCACGTATAAGTTTACTGATCATGCGAAAAAGTGTACATGGAAAGCGTCAAATCTATTTTTTATGACTTTGACAGGTTTACTACGGTAACTAGGTGGTTGCGCAATTTACCTTGGTAAAGCAATTTTTACCATGGTAAAGCCTCTAGTGTGACCTCAGCCAATGACTTGCTCATATACTGTATTTTGTTTTATTTTAGTGATGTAATTCTGATTAGTTTTCAGCAGTTATTTTTTCTTTCAATTTTAACAGATTGTCTTTTTTTGGTTTTGTTTTGCAGGTGTAAGTCGTTAAGGTTGAATTTCTGCCTGAGAGTGAAACCAACTGATTGTTAGCAAAGAAGGCCTACAAAACGTAGCACCTACATAGTGGTGGACTGTTTGTTACAAGAGCATCCAGTGGCAGAAAACGTAGCGACCACAAAGCGTAGGAGTCAACTGGTTGTCATAACAGAACTCCCAGCGCAGCAGTCAGCTGATTGTCAAAACAGAAAACCCAACAACCCATCGTAGCAGCCGCTCGGTTGTTACAACACCCATCGTAGCAGCCACTTGGTTGTTACAACAGAACACCCATCGTAGCAACTACTCGGTTGCTACACCCATCGTAGCAGCCACCTGGTTGTTACAACAATAAGTAGCAGCCACTTGGTTGTTACAACTGTAACACATTGAACAAGAAATTAACAGAAATTAACAGATATTCAAAGCTATACAAACCTTGCAAACCTTGCAAAACCTGAAAGAGTGTGACATAAAACATAGAGTGCGATATTGAAACAAAAGAGACAGTGAATTACACAATAAAGGACTGTGAAGAAGAGTGGGACAAAAATAGTAAGAGTATTTAACAATGCTTGACATGAATAAAAAAGTGAAATACGGTACTTGTAGGTCACTATTTGCATTGTTTATTAATAATATTAAAAGGGATACTAAAAGAAGACGACATCATTATCGAGAACCCAGTAGAATCCCATTAAGAGCTCTAAAGAAGGGTTTAAAAAGGAGAAACAGAATATTTCTTAGAAAGTATGTTTTAAAAACTGTCCCAAAATCGTCTTTTCTTTATCAAATTATCAAAGTAGCTTCATTACGAAAAACAGTACTTTGTAACAGCAGGAAAGCTATGGAAAACTGCACAAGCAAATATCTTGCATCGAAAAAAGAAAGGACTTATAAAAATGTTAATCATGAAATGACACATGTCAGTATAAAGGAATCTGGCGATATAGAGACCAATCCTTATCCTCGTGTCATTGCTTTACGTGGACTCTTCGATCCTTGCGTTATTTCAAACAAAGAAGCACATATTATAAATGGGAATATATTCATCAGTAAAGCAACAAATTCCAAGACCTCTTCCATCAGTGAACTGTCACAACAGGGAACAAATGCTAGAAGACATTTCATAAATTATTGCCTTACTCATTCAGGCAAGTTTTCATGTGCAGTAGATTGTTTTCTTGAACTTAGCGTTGCTATTTTTAAAGATTCTCTGAGAGATATCGAACGTAATGAGTTTTTTCAAACTTTATTTGACGCATGTCTACAGTTAGAAAACCATGATGTACAAACAGAAATGGCAGTAGTTCGAGAACCTGTTTGGGTTTACTTAAGACAACATTGCAACTCATTTACCGCAATGTCTGCAGATGCTGTATTTAGTGACATATTTAGGTTGGATACAGTTGGTATGATGACGGAGGAATTAAAATCCCTTTTTCTTATACAACAAAGTAATCAGTCAGTTTGTTCATCGTGTAACAATGCAATTATAAAAAACACAGCTATATTTGTACTTTACATAAATTCTCCGAACTTGCTTCACAATGGCTTAGAGAATTATGTTTCTGAGGCTATATTACCAAATAGCAGTGCACTCTACTGTGATTTGTGTCAAGAGCATTCTGGGGATCTTTCAATGCTACAACATTTTGTTATACTTCCACGATTTTTAACTATGGAACTGTCATCCAATTATATTAATCAAATATTTTTTCCTTTGACTATGGATGTACTTGGTCAAAATTATGTACTTAAAGGCATGGTTCGATGTCTAAGTTCTCATTTTACAGTTGCTATAAAAGATGATGCTCGTTGGATATATGTAGATGATATGTGTGTTTCAGTTAGAATTTACACTTCTTTTCAGCACCTCTTGAGTAGCCATTCTAACGGTTGGTTTTTTGCTATATATGAAAAGTCTTTAATAAGGGATAATAATGGTATACAAAAAAATGCAGTGGCGTGCAAAACTGTGCAGCAAAGTTGTAATAACGTTTTTGTTGGCACTTTACCGAAAGATGTACCTATTATTAAAACTACAAATAATGAAACTATAACGAAGAGTTCTGCCATAGCTCTGTATGCAATTTGTTTTTCTGTTATTAAACCTTGTAGTTATTGGAAGTCTGATACATTAGATGCTCTTGTTGAATATGGAAGTGCTTTCTTTACTGAGACTATTAAAAATCAGACAAGTTCCAGTGAACTACCACAGAATGTTAATATATACGGTGCCAATATTAATGTAAAGGTTGTTACGAGTAATAAAGGAATTCTTGTGTGTAATTCATTTTTTAGTAAGGTTGATGTTGCAAAATGGAACTAAGAGTTCAGGATTTTTACTTCAGTTTCCCAGCCTATGTTTAAGTTGCGTTTTTCACAAAACCAGCAAAAATGTAACATTTTACTTAATTTCTTTGAATAAAATTCAAGGACTTGGTGTACACAGAATAAGTGATAAAAATTACTTAGTAGAAAGGGTCTGTCAAAGTGTGACAAATACTGCAAAGTCTAATGAAATACAGTATTTCTTTCAGAGTGTATTGTGCACTTGTGAGTTAAATAAAGGTGAAAAACAAAAGATTATGAAATGCCACAAATCTGCTAAGTGCAAAAAAGAAATTGCAATTAAAAGGAGAAAGTCTTATTCTCAATTTGAACCTGCAAGGAAAAAAATCTGCTTAGATAAGCGCCGTGAGTGTTACAATAATGAAAAGCAAAAAGTTCTGATTGCACGCACTGAAAAATATAAATCTATGAATCCCAATGAAAAACAAAATATGCTCACTCACCGTGCAGAGAAATATAAATCTATGGATGCTCATGAGAAAGAACAACTCTTAGCTAAAACAAGAGAAACTTATCACAACATGAAAAGCGAAGAAAAAGAAAAATGGCTTGAAAAGATCAGGAGAGTGGCTAGGAATACAGAGGAAAGAAAAGCTATCTCAGACAATGACTTGGACTTCTGTATTGCATCTTTCCAAAAAGCAGTAAGAGAAGGGCCTTATTACATATGTTCTGTGTGTAATAGAACTCTTTATAGGAAAACAGTAATAGAATTAAAGAAAATTAAATATGTCAAACAGCATCTTTTCACAGGAAAAATGTCTTTTGATAAGAAAGAATATATCTGTAAAACATGTCACTCTAAATTGTTAAAAGAACAAGTTCCCTGTCAAGCTGTTTATAACAAATTAATGGTTGATGAAACCCCCCCAGAACTAGAATGTCTAGAAAAACTTGAGCAGATTCTTATATCTCAACGCATTGTCTTTGAAAAAATAGTAATTATGCCCAAAGGTCAACAAAGGAAAATTAAAGGAGCCATCTGTAATGTGCCTGTAGAATGTGATCATACCTGTAATGTCTTGCCTAGACCTCCTGAAAGCTCAGGAATAATTATGTTAAAACTTAAAAGAAAGCTTGATTTTAGAGGCCATGTTTATTTTCAAGCTGTACGACCTGCAGTTATACTCAATGCGCTAAATTGGCTCAGAATAAACAATCCTTTATATAGTTGTATAACAGTTAATATTGAAAACATTGACATAAATCTGAGAGAAATGCAGTTACGAGCTGATTCAGACAGTGCCGATGGTGAAGAGTCTCCAATTATTCAGGTATCTTGTGAACAGACAGCAACAAATGATCAAAGTGAGGAGGAAAGAAATGATCCTTTGAATGAATTTAGAGCAGCAACTTCTGAAACGTGTTTACAGTCAGTGCTACCAGATTATCCTGTAAATGTGGACAAAAATACCAGATTAAAGTCTCATGGAAATGAAATTTTTAATATTGCACCAGGTGAAAATAAACATCCAGTTTCATTCATGACTGATAAAAATTGTGAAGAATTAGCATTTCCAGTATTATTTCCAAAGGGCAGATTTAGCTATACTGTAGAGAGAGCGGTCAATCTGTCACCTACAAAATACTTCAATGCCCGTCTTTTACATTATAGTGGTAAGTTTGCAATGAATCCTGAATATTTGTTTTTTGCGCAGTTCATCATAGAACAAAAAAAAGTTTCAGATAGTATTGCTATTGCTCTGACAAAAGTTCATGGACAGTCTCTGACTGCATCTCATTTAAGATCTAATGTGCAAAATTTTCAAAATCTTATCTTTCAAGACCAGGCTTACTTGTTTTTAAGGCAAATTCCAGGTACACCACCATACTGGCAAAAATTTATGTTTGAAGTTATAGCGATGGTAAAACAACTTGGAATTCCAACATGGTTCATGACATTGTCTTGTGCTGACCTTCGATGGCCTGAGTTGTTTCAAATTATTGGGAAAATACAAGGACTTAATTTAACTGATGAAGAAATTGAAGGATTGTCTTACAATGAGAGGTGCTCTATGCTTAATTCTAATCCTGTTGTTGTTGCTAAGCATTTTCAGTATAGAGTAGAGACATTTTTTACTGAAGTGTTATTGAGCAAAGCAAATCCTATTGGTAAAATAGTTTATTATGCTTTACGTATTGAATTTCAAATGAGAGGATCACCTCATTTACATGCACTAATATGGACAAGTGATTGCCCAAAGTTAACAAATGAAACAAAAGAAGATTACATAAAATATATAGACAATCATGTTCAAGCATACTTGCCAGATAAACAAAAAGATTCTCAATTATTTACCTTAGTTCAGACTTATCAGAAGCACAATCACTCAAAGAGTTGTAGAAAATATACTAATGTTCCATGCAGATTTAATTTTGGACAATTTTTCACAAAGAGAACAGTAGTAGCAGAACCACTTTCTGAAAAGTTAGATGAAGAGTTGAAAAGAGATATTTTAACAAGAAGAAATGAAATTCTTTGCTTAGTAAAAGAAGAAATAAATAAAATCTTGAACCCAAATAAACCACAGTATAATCCTAAGACAACGGAAGAAAAACTGTTGAGTTCATTAGGTGTTACAGAAGAACAATATTACTGGGCCTTGTCTATATCTGGTGATTCTGATTTTGATCTGCATCTTAAACGACCGCTTGATAGCTGTTTTATCAATAATTATTTTGTTGCTGGAATAAAAGGTTTTAGGGCTAATGTTGACTTACAACCTGTTTTTAACCATTACAAATGTATCACTTATGTTTGCTCATACTTCACAAAGGATGAAACAGAATGTTCACAGGCTATTGCCAATGCAGCAAAAGAAGCAAAGACTTCAAATTTAGCCATTAAAGACAGTTTGAGAAAAATAGGAGCGGCTTTTCTTTCTACTAGAGAAGTGAGTTCACAAGAATGTGTATATAGATGTATGCCTGAACTTTGGTTGAGAAAAGTTTTCCCTAAAACAGTTTTTGTGAGTACAGATTTACCTGACAATAGAATTCGAGTTGCAAAGAGCAAAATAGAACTTGATGAGTTACATGAAGATAGTACAGATATTTACAAATCCAATATAATAGAACGCTATAGCATCAGACCTAACAAAAATCCAATTATTGATAACTTATGTCTAGCTGAATTTGCTGCATATTATTACAAAGAATACAAAAATGATTGTGTAACAAGCGATGCACAACCTGAAATTCTTACAGATGATGTTATAGAATCACATGTTCAATTTAATACAAATGCAGATGTCATTAACTATTTACCATCCAAAATAAGATTAATAAACACAAACGAAGTTATGAAATGTAGAAAAACTAAGGCTGTATTACGGTATCATAGACCCAACAAAGTAAAAGAACCCGAAAAGTACTTTCACCACTTACTTATGCTGTACTATCCATGGCGTAATGAAGATAGTCTTATTGGCAATGAACAAACATACGCATCAAGATTTTATGAGCCGAAAGTGCAAGCTATTGTTGAACAAAAAAGAACAATATTTGAACCTGAAGCAGATGCTATAACAGAAGCATTAGAAGCCCTAAGAAATAGTGAAGTTAATAATTTTAGCCATTCCTTTGATTCTTTCAATGATCAAGAAAATGAAGACTTGCAATTAGATATGCAAAGTAATGTTGAAATTGATGACGAATCATTTAATGAACAAATTATTTCACATCTTTCTTCCAATTCTAATAGTGATAAAGTGTCTACAAATGCAACAATTACAAGTTATGTTCAACCAAGGGAAATTTCTGATGATCTATTACGTGAACATATAAGGTCGTTAAACGAGAAACAGCGTATTGCGTATGATAGTGTGCTACGCTGGTGTAGAAACAAAGTTAAAAATCTTCGTTCTTTAAAACCTTACGACATTAACCCAATATATCTTTTTATGACTGGAGGTGCTGGCTCAGGGAAAAGTCATGTAATAAATACAATATATCAGACAGCAATTAAAACATTTAGACAGACAACAAGCAATCCTGATCTGCCAACAGTACTGTTAATGGCACCCACTGGTGTTTCTGCAATACACATAGGCGGAACAACTATACATTCAGCGTTGGCTATCCCTAAAGAAACCGGTGACAATCTTCCAGCAATGTCTGACCAAAAGAAAACACAAATGAGACTTACACTGTCGGAATTAAAGCTTATTATAATAGATGAAATTTCTATGGTTTCTAACATTACTCTTCTTCATATACATCAAAGGCTAAAGGACATTTTTGGATCATCCAGCTCTAAACTATTTGCCGGTATAAGTATTATAGCTGTAGGAGATTTGTATCAACTACCACCTATACGGAGGAAACCTATTTTTGAAAAATTCAACAATGAGTGTTTCAATTTATGTCATCCATGGCATGTCTTCACGATGATAGAATTGACTGACATTATGAGGCAGAAAAATGATCGGCAGTTCGCCGAAATTTTAAACAGATTTAGAACAGCTTCACAAACTGAAGAGGATCTTAATTGTATTAATTCTCGAGTATTAGTCCCATCAACAAACAATTACCCCTTGAATGCACTTCACATCTGGGCAGAAAATGATCCTGTTAATGAACATAACAACAAACAACTTTTACAATTATCTACACCTTTGTTTGTACTTAGAGCAACAGACCAGTATCCATCAAATGTTACAAAACAAGATATTGACAAAGTATTATCAAGAGGGAGATCTGAAACAGGAGGGCTTGAATTTGAAGTGAAGATTAAAGAAGGTGCTAGAGTAATGCTTACTACAAATATTAATATTGCAGATAGACTTATAAATGGACAAATGGGAACTGTTGTTAAGATTGATGTCAATAAAAAAACACAAAAGCCAACTGTGGTTTATATAAAATTTGATGATAATGAAGCAGGAAGAACTTTAATACAAAACAGTAGTAGTATATTTGCTAGAGAAAATGCTGTTGTTCCTATTGAACAAGTATTATCAAAAATAAAAGTTCGACCAGGTAAACCATCGTCTCCAGAAGTACAGAGAATTCAATTTCCTATAAGTCTAGCTTGGGCATGTACAATTCATAAAGTCCAGGGTTTAACACTGCGAAATGTTGTTATAAGTTTCCATTTGAACAAACAAAGATCTTTTAACTATGGACAAGTATATGTTGCGTTAAGCAGGTCAACTTCACTTCAAGGACTTCATATTTTAGGAGAAATCAATACTAAACACATAAAAGCAGATCCTAGAGTACATAATGAATATGATAGATTAAGAAGTTTCAAGTTAGTAGATTTAAAAGACATTACACATTCAAATAAACGAAACATAGAAGATAACAATTTAGTTGTAACATTATGCCTTTTAAATATACGCTCTCTAAAAAAACATAGTTCTGATGTTAAATGTGATGTAAATCTTTTGAAAAATGATCTTATAGCATTTACTGAGACTCAACTTTTACCTAATGATAACGATTCAGATATTATAGATAATTTATCTCCTTTTTCCTTATATAGGTATGATCATAATTCAGATAAATACTCAAGTTTAGCCATATGCATCAAAAAAAAATTTCATGTTACAAATCAAGAATACTACCCAACTTTAAATGCTGTTAGGTTTATGTTCACATTTAACAACCATAGATCACACGTAAATATTTCTCTCCTTTTAATTTATCGTAAAAATAACTCAAACATACTTGACCTTATTAATGGTATTGACTATTTAGTTAGAAGCAATCCTATCGATATAATCTTAGGAGATTTCAATATTAACTATTTTAGCAGCAACGACATGGAAGTACTCTCATCATTAATGCAGTCTTTGGATTATTTACAAATTGTAGCGATGCCTACATTTATTTCAGGTAGTTTACTAGACCATGTTTACATCAGACAAGCAAATAACCTTAATATCGATAGTTCAGTAATCAATGTGTACTACTCTGATCATGATGCAATAAAAATCACAATACGAATTTAAACTTCGCATTTACCGTTTCGTATTTGATAAATAATAGACTTCGTATCTCCAATACAGAAAATAATTCGTTAAATCAAAAAAGAATGTTAAAAACTTTGATATAATTTGATCTGATGAGACACAGAAAGGAGCCCATCCATCCTTCCTAGCCGAGTGCCGATGTATTGTCATCAATGCATTCATGGATTCTGTTATCAAGTAAGTAGGATACAAAAAGGCTTTTTACTTTTTCTATATCAACGTTCGACTCCTTACTGTGATGTTTTGTTGAGCTCTAGAAGTCGATTGATTTGATTAATGCGTCGATGGATTGTATTATCAATTATGCAGAATACAAGTAGATTTTCTAATAAATTAATTTGTAAATGAACGAAATAGATCCGCTTTATGATTCCAGCCATTATTCTTTTCAGTCACTAGCGCAAGATATAATCAGTAGATGCTCAAGTATAAACTTCCTGAATAAATGTAATATAAAGATCCGGTACTTAGACGACGAACATAACTCATGGATCAATCTACCCAACAACAACAAACGAGGCTTCAGGAATTTTGGAAGACCACAAGAACTGCTTCAGAAAGGGAATTTTTAAACAATTAAATTGAGGACAATTCAAGCTAGCCCTTCCCGAGGGGGTGCTTCAAGTACCAATGTTCGGTTTGGCGCAAGAACTCCTTCGCGCTGTCGCCTATTGAAAAAGGCACAGGCGACAGTTTCAAGTTTGGAAACAATTCTGCAAACCTGAAGTATCTCAGTGAAGCATAGTGTCCAGTGACAGACAATGGAATGAAATACATTGGGAAGCACTGTGTTAAGTTAAACTACTTGAATATCAAAGGCTACAAAGCTGTACGAGATGTCGGCATAACTCACATCGTTCAAAACTGCTTCAAACTGATATTTCTTGATATGGGGAAGTGTAACATCATGGATTATGATATTGATGGTATGCATATTATCAGCATTCATTGGCCTCCGTTGAAGAAACTCATTATACGAAGATGTGAACATATGACAGCTACAGGAATCAAGACTATTGCTGCACAATGCTGTAGTTCCCGGTAGTACTTACAAGTGCAAGAAATCTTAGAAAACTATAGATGAAGAAAAAATATTACTGTATTCAAAAGTATGTGTACATGGATAAAGCATTTGTTCAGTCTGTTTTTTTTTTTTTTTTTTGCTTGGTTTGTAGAGTAACTTGCAGCTCCAATACAGTGAGTTGTGCTATCTTCTTGATAACTACGGCGTGAAGAGGAAATTAAACTATGTAGTACATCGTCACGTACCTGGAACTGACAAGGAGCAAGCGACCATATCGTTTTAATGTTTTAGATTCAAATGTACTGTTTACAGAAAGAAAATTAACCTTTTGAAGGGGTAAATCGAAAGGATAAGTTCCAAGAACTACTCGACAGTTTAAATGATAGAAAATGGACAGCTCGCGGTATTGACTGCGGACCAGATTGTGCTTCGCAGTGCGAAGAGCCAGGAAACCTGCGCTGCAGACTTCGTCGAACTGATGCCTAAACTTTATTGGAAATCCACTCCATAAAAAAATTCAAGTCTGATTGTCAATTTCTACTTAAAGTTTACGTGTTCATTAAGTAAAGCTTTTTGTCTTCAACAATAATATTATCTTCTGTCTTCTGAGTCAGATAGTGTAATCTGCCCCGGGTCATGACGTTTTCCGAAAGCAATTACCGTTATGATCTCAGGATAGCTGTGAAGCGTACAATGGAAATAAATCAGGAATAGCATCACGCGTAAATGCCAGTATAGGCATCTTGTTTCCATTAATTTTCCATCTGTAAAAAAAAAATTATACCAACACTATACACTATTTGCAGATAGTAGACATCTGAAAAAACTTTGGAGGGAAGTTAATTTTTCAAATCCGAGGGGTTAGTTGCTAAATACAGATCTCCCCAATGATAAGAAGGTGCCGACTGGAGTAGGTTACCGATTGCAGACTTTTAACAACATACTATTTTGTTTTCTGTTATTAGTTCAGTATATCACCCACGTTTACAGTTTCCTCAAAAAGTGGCGCCACAATCGACAATCGTCCTTGTCTTGTTGCTTGGCTTTGATTCTGCCTCTTACTAGTTTGCAGAACGAAATGCTTGGTATGACTGGGAAAAATGTTCTAAGGCAGCAACTGAAATCTGGTAAATTTGGTAAGCCGACGATTTCCGGGGCATTCAAAGACAGTGGAGCAGCTGACATTGAACTTAAAGAGAATGAGACCAGCCAAATGGAAGAAAGTGATCATGGCGGAGTGGCAACCGACTTTAAAGATGCTACTGAAGAAAACGCTACTACACGCGTCAAAGTCACCGTTCATGAGCAGACAAGAGTGACATATGAAACTAACTTTTAAACGCCAATTGACTTGCTTTAAAACGGTCATTAAACCGAAAGGTAGATTATTCAAAAAGAAACACTCACTAACAAGTGCTGTAAACATAGAAGACCTTTACTATCCGTTCTTAGACAATATTGATAGCAAGTATGAGTTTGACCTGTGAATAGCCACAATGTTTTAACCTTGAATATAATCAATCTGTTTAATTTGTCTAGAGGTTTGCGCCGATATTCTAATGATTTGTTGATTGAAATGGGTTTCAGTATAGGGTGTTTACGTTTCAGCTCTAAGAGTTTATCAGTCAAAAATGTCCCGTTGCTTCAAATCAAGTCATTGTTGCAGGATTAGTTTAGAAAGGAAAAAAATTCAGGTAGAATGAAAATAACTTTCAAAACAAGAAGGTGGTAGATTTTTGTAAGAAATGTATTTGACACCCAGGTTCTTATATAATTGCATTTAGCCTGGAGTAGAACTATTATTATTATTATTATTATTATTATTATTATTATTATTATTATTATTATTATTATTATTATTATTTCTGTGATTGTGCCTCCTCCATAACTTCGAAAGTATAAAAGCTATGACAGTGAGACTCAGAGAATACCGTAGATACTACGTCCAAAAATGTCTACCTTGTCTCCAAGTGATGGCATCGTATAATGTGGCAATTACGTTATGATTGGCAAATGGAGGCCATCTTGGTCCGCCATCTTAGATTTCTGGATTTTTCCAAACCTTCAGGAAAGTGCCAACATTGAACGAAAAGTAACCGAAACCAAAAAAGGAACAGTGATATGCACTAAAAACATTAAAATTACGGAAGAGATGTGATTTTCATCATTTAAAAAAAAAGATCTTCTTTTTCCTGAAAAAAATGCCTATCAAAAATCGGTAACACCAAAGTCAATCAACACTAGCCGACCACATCAATTTTTTCCTAGATAAAATCTGAGGTTTGCTCAAATTAAAAAAAAATAAGGTTATTCAGATTTAAAGTCGCAGCGGGCACAATGCCCACCTCCCCCTCACCAAGTTTAGATAGGGTCAAATGGTAAATATGTTAATATGCGATGGAACACAGACCTCTCTTAGCTGGGATGAAAATTCGTGGTAACTCCAATTGTAAAATGCTGATGGTCAAAAAACTGTTTCTAATATGTATATATATAATACCTAAAAGCCTAAAAGTGGAGCTCCACAATTACTTTTGTCATAGAATTTATAGAAGTCTTCTTATCGTATGAACGCAATATTACCTTACAAATTCCTCATCCTTTGTGTAGTTATATCTTTTTTTAGTGCATATGCAGCCAACTGCTTACCAACAATAACAATTACAATGTTAATAACATAGACGCAAAATTACTGAATAAATGCTGATTAGTTGGACCAGTCGGTAATTTTTTCTTAATTTTCCTTTCACCGAGGGCAAAACTACTCAGCCCTGATAAGTCGAGAGGCGAAAATACTCGCTCTTGGTTGGTTGAGCACTCCATTTCTTTTTTTTTGCCCAGCAACAACCAGTTTCTTTCAGGTTCTTAAGAGTTCGAACAAAACTGGGTTGTTTGTGTCAAAAATACATGGAAATCAATTGCTGCAGATATAAAAAAAAATTCCTAAAGGTGAATTTCGTGTCTTAAGGTGGCTCTATACCATTTCTTCAGTTTTCGCTGGTAGTGATATATATATATATATTTTTCTTGACGTTCCGATTCTTTCAACTCGGGGAAAATATCTGTGTTAAAATATAGTTTCTAGTAGCTCAGTCCTTATGCTTTGCTGAAAACACCGTTACAACTGGTAAAGCCCGTTTTCATGGAAACCAGCGGATGATATATCTGTTAATTCCTTCACCCCTAGCTAGTTTCAAAGCGGGTTTGTCCGAATTTCGCGCGGTAAAATTTCGCTATTTTTTGTGTAAAGAAGAGAGAAACTCCAAAGCATCTCCTCGTTAAGTCAAAATAAGGTCTGCCTATACGTTTGGCCAATTTCTGCAATTTTCTTTTTTGCAATTTATTGCAGTTGTGCATGTATAATTCACCCTTAGATTTTTTGGACTACAAATCCTGACATTGAGCAAATTTTCAGAAATAATTCACCGTAGAAAACTCGTTTAAATAGCCTTACTTTTCAGGCTTAAACTGGCCTTTTTTCGCGCGACAGCATAACGAAAACTCACGTACCAGTTAGAAAACTGCGCGCGCTTGTGCCATTTCAGTACCCAGTCGCCGCGCGCCAAATGACTGTATGGAGTCACCTTAAAAGAAACAGCAAAAGGGTATTTGTGTCAAAAGCTAAGAACTTGGATTGGATTTGTTTGGTTGAAAAACTTAAATCACTCATATCGACCCAGGGCTTTCACCCAGCCTCGCTACTTCTTCTTCCAACGAGCGATAACCGAACGTTACAATGTCCTTTTGATGGGAGGAAGAAGAAGGTCAAATTCAGTGGAAGAAATTACTCTGGAAGTTCCTTCTTTGGATCCACCGCGTACTATTTTTATCGATCTGTGTCCGTGTGATTTTCAAGTTGTAGAAAGCTTCACAGCGCAGGTGAATCAATTAATTGATGCCTAACATTTGGTTTAATCGTTTGTTTTATTAGTTTGCTCCTGAATTAAACTTTCATTTTCTCGTTATTATAAGTGTATATTAACTATCAACTTTTCTCATCAGTTTTGTTTGTTTTATACGTTACGAAACAGTTAAATAATTTGTTTGTTTGCTTTGCTTTCGGGCGATTATTTTTACTCCGGGACTAACTGTTTTACGAAGTATCTCAATGGCTTTAAAAAACTTTTGTCTTAATTCTATGTTATAAAACTGAAATCGCAATCAGTCCTTCCATAACTGAGGATTTAAAAATAAAAACTTTGAAAGCACCGGTGAAAATTAAAGTTTTCGCAAACTACCCTTGTGATCGCGCAACTTTGGCAATATGGAGGAAAGAAAGAAAGCTAAAAGAAAGTTAAAAGAAAGTTTCCGTTAAAACGTTCCGGCCGTTCGTTCTGAAAAAATAGATTTCGCCCATTTCTTGTATGTTGAGAAACTTTCATGTACTTTATATCTTTAAACTACAATGCGCTTGATCGGATCCTTTAAGTATTGCGAGTTTCAAGGAATTTTTGCTTTACCCCTGAAAATCAGTGTGAGGGCTTACGTCGAAGCTTAAATTTCGCACAACTATAAAAATTAATTTAACAAGAACTTACAAACTCTATAGGGATATGAACTTAAGAGTCATTGTCTGAGAAAACCATGCAGAGGTGAAAGATGGGGGTCGGCCGATTTTCTTCAAACTTTCACCATTTAATGTCTGTCCGAAATCATAATGAATGATGCTATTTAGCAATTCTCCTGCTGTTGCGCTTCGTAGTTTGACCACCCCCCCCCCCCCCCCCTGCCCCCTGGTTTTAAAAATCACTGACTCTGATGTCACGCAAAATATATGCAGAATTTGAAGCTTAATAAAATATATTTCGCGTCATTTCTGGGGACTCATATCGATTGCTTGTATTGTCTACCGTCTAAAAAACGTTGTTAAAAGAAAATATTCAGAGTTAACATAAAACTTAATTTTTTATAGAATTTTGCAATTTCCTTGCGATCGCGAAAATGTCTTGGGCCAAATGTGAGGCAATTTCGAAACTGTTTTTCTCAGAGGTGCGGCGTTCGTTTCCAAAAATTTCAAGATATTTTTTAAGCCAAACATCTGTTCTCCCAAAATCAGCAAACTCTAACTTGATCCATTAAAATGCTTTGCATGGGCCACGCTCGAAGTCAAAGATGACTCGGTATTTTAGCTAATAAAGTTCCACAGCGGGTTTTTCTTTATTTCACCTTCTTCTTTTTTGTTTTTGGATAAGCTCGATGAAACTATCCTAACTCTCCGAGGTAGAACTTCCCTGGAAGATTTAGTTGAGTGACTCTTTGGGCAGGAATAATCAAATTGGTGTTAGCTCACACTTGATTTGATTACGCGTGACATGTCACGATAATTGACAATTGTCGAACGTGATTACAAACAGAACACATTTCTCGCTTCTTTTTACATTTGCATTTTGAACTTGGTAACAACAAGCCGTTTTCCCTAATTCTAGATTAAGTCTGGGAGTCATTCTGTTGTTGATATTTGTTAATTAAAATAAAAACAGCAACAAATACCTGTGAATTACCGAACCTCCTGTACGAGATGTTCGTTACATAACAGACAATTGAAAGAACAACAAACTTTTCTTATGTAATGCGTTAGGTTCCGCCGTGGATCTGAAGTGCTCTTTCTGGTCTGTGGATTCGCCTTGTAACGCTGAAGGTGTTGGTTTGAGGATTTTTCCCTTGCCATCCTGCACACGAGATATTGAATCGCATCTCGTCAGTCTTGGTTTGGGAAGCAAGCGTGGCGCGACGGGTTCAAAGATCTCCGAATCTCAACAGAACAAGTCAATTGTGATGTCCCTGAAGATGAGAAGAGAGGAATGACTGTTTCCCCCAGACATCGCAAGAACCTTGCAACAGACTGGACCGGCCGAAAACGGACTATGTGTTTCCACCCAAGTCATAAGGGAGAACGAAAGGGTAATACACAAACCCGACGAGTAAATGCCAAGATGTCACAAGGCATTCTTGAGCTACATAACGCTGTTGTTCCCAGCGGTTCAGGTTCGTTTTATGTTAACCGACTGACTGCATACTAGACTCATTTAAAAAATATAAACAACAGAGCATTTACGGCCGTGGGAACCGAACGCGAAGTTTAGCACATTTGTTTTGTTTACATTTGTCCGCGGAGTCGCAATGCCGCCTAGAATTAGTCGTATCACAGGGCAACCAATCTTAGCTGTTGTATTTTGATATAGTTCAACAGCTTTTAGTTGGAATTTGGAATAAAGGCGGGAAACATTCTACCTCATTAAAGTGTTTCTCAAATATACATTCAATATTCATATCCATCAGAAGAAACTAGTTTTGTTTTAATGACAGCAGGATTGGCATGAGCTCTCTCTCCTTCAATACTCCTTCAATAATTTACTTCATTTAGTAAACTATCAGTACAACTTTTGCGCTCCCCAATAAATGTACACAAACTGTGTACATTTAATGTTTCTCATCTTCTAGCAATTTGCTGGGGTTGCTGAAAGGTACATTACGCAGCACTTGTGACGGAAAAGGAAACTGAAGGAGAAATATTGGTACAGGTACGTTGGAGGAAATGCATGCACATTCCTGGTACGAATTTACTGTCATGTTTGGATATTTTTTCACTTTCTCCCTGAAACAGGCGAGAGGCCAGTCTAGGAATTCAGGGCAATAATTTTCCCCGCACTATTTTGAAGAGGTTAAGTTGAATGAGGGGGCATACTGAGTTGACCAAAACTGCTTTTGCGGGAAAAAGTAGGGAAATACCGAAATACCGCGGTGAAAAAAAGTGAAATATCAAAAACGCAATAAATGTCAGTTATTGTTTGACTGGCATTTAAATCGGTGATTTCAAGGACATGCTAATTAATGGATGGCTGGTAAGGAAATTGCGATGGAATGTGGTAGTGGCACTACTACATTCCATCGAAATTTGAAGTAAGACTGGAAAACATCGAGTGCTCCCCGGAATCAAATAACCGAAATATATAAGCAGGGTGCGAGCATGTTTAAACACTTCTATCAGGAATGCCGTAAAAAATGCAGAAAAATGTAGTATATTCTACAAGGCGGATACCACTCTTACTTCCTTTCTACAACTTGCTTCTCCACCTTATTGAAGGAGAGAGAGCTCATGCCAATCATGCTGTCATTTTTAATTCGTGAATGCGCGCATGCGCAATGAACGAGTTATAGCGATATCTGACTGTTGACTAGTTGGTCGGTCGGTTCTGTCGTTAACTTTCAGGCGTGTTCAGTGAATGAGTTTTTTAATTCAATTAGTGGAAAAAACACGCGAACATTTATTGTTCACGGTGCATCAGGATTTTCTTATTCAATATGTAGAGAACAATTTGACGATCATTTAGTGCAAGAATGGAGATTTTTCGTTAAATCTGAGCAAAGTTACAAGTTTTTTTCAGTTTTTCAGAAAGTCCGGGGTCGTAAACTCAATTAGTAAAAAAAAAAAAAACCACGTGAACATTTTTTTCACGACACATCAGAATTCTCTTATTCGTTCTGTAGATAATAATTGGACGATCATTTTAGTGTAAGAATGGAGATTTTTCGTTGAATCTGAGCAAAGTTATAGGTTTTTTCGTTTTTTTTACAAAGTTCGGTGTCTTTTAAAAATTAAAAATAATTTAATTTAGAAATAATTTAATTAAAATATAATTTAATTTAAAAGTAATTGTCGGCATGGACTTTGAATAAACAAGACACTTTTTAGAGCTTTTACCTTTAGCACTAGTGGCCTTATTTATTGTAGGCCTCGCCGATTTTTTAACCTAACCTCCCTTCGCGATTGAACTAACTGAATCGTTTTAGGCAGAAAGAATGCGTGATATAGCGTTGCACAAATTGAAATTTTGCCACCAGAAAATGTCTTCAGCTGCAAGAAGTACTCTTTTTAACTGAAATGTTCACTGCTAATCATAACTTTTTGCATACATGAAAACTCGACATCTTTCATCATATTTTTCCATCAAGTAGATTAGTTTGCTAAAAAAACTAGTTTTGCTGTCAGTTTTCACGCGAAAGCGGAACGTGCCATGTCACGCATCATTGACGTCGTAAACAAAATTATGCAACACACACTTAAAGATCTTGTCAGCTTTCATAGAGGTTTCAAAGGGAAAAAATGTTTCATTTTCAAAATTTACAACTGGTAATTTATGGGTCATAGCATTTCGCCAGATGCTCAGTCCAAATTTCTTACGGGATTTAAAAATTACGCTCGCGTTTTCTGAATAAATTTGCGATAATTTCTACTCATTTAGTTTGTGTAATGTGGCCGAACTATTCTGGAGCTAACGTCGTGGGAGCGACTTTAAAGTTCAGAAAGGGAAAGGAAAATAAATCATCAAATGTTCACGTTCTCCATAAAACCTTGAATGGTGATTACACGTCGTTGTTTTGTAGAGGACGACAAAGAAATGTACCAAAGTTTATAACACACGTGCAGAGCCAGTGTTTTGCTAATTAAAACTATTGTTTTCTGACGTTCTTGTTGTTGTCGTCGTCGTCTCTGCAGGTCCCAACGATAACGAAAAAGACACCTGAAAATATAACTTTATTTCATTTATGCTGCCTCACGATTATCACGATTATCAACTCGTTAGCTCCTGGATAGGTTATAATTAAGCCTGCTGTACCATGAAAAATCAAAATTGCGGCGAGATCTGCTCGAAGCCAAGTACCAGTTATTCTCGACAAGCTTCTTCGTAATATAATTGGTATGTTCCACGGATTACATGATTTGTCAATACAGCAGTCAACTGCCTTAAAGTCCTTTGTTTCCGGCTCAGATACGTTCATAACTCTTCCTACCGGACACAGCAAATCGTTAACTTATCAACTAGCGATTCCGTTAATGAAAGAGTTATCCAAGTGGTCAGATGTACTTTCGTTTCAAGTTCCCTTGCACCCGATGTTATTGGAGGTTTCTTCTCTCACTGCCCTGATAATGGATCAGTTTAATTCTTGTCAAAGGCTTGGCTTAAAAATGCTATAAGTTGGAGGACTTGAAATAGCGGCGGGTTCGAAACTGTATCCTGGTAACATGCAGCGCATGCTCAATAAAGATCTTACTCGATTCATGCAGAGTCTTTCTCGAGAACGTCAAAATCGAGCAAACAAAAGAAAGGCACTGCTAGCAGGGTGTGGCATGAAACTTTGACAGCTTTCTTTTTGAACTGGCATAAAATAGGCGAAATTTGCAGAATCTCAGGTGAAAACTGACTAAAACAGGCAGAAACAACTGCACAGAACAACGACGATAAAGACAAATACACAAAGAAACACATGAACAGTTGCATGACTTAACCTTGCAGTGAATACTGAGAAATAACCAGCAGATCAGGTTTTGAACTCCTATTTTTTCATAACTTATTAGCAAAAATCAGATAGAGGCAACTTTAAAGTCTATTGGAATGTTGGAGATGTCATAAGCGTTATTATCAGTAAACACCTTTCTGTTTATTTGTGTTGCATCTCGGTCTTTTTTTTTTTTTTTTTGCAGAACAAAGCTTGTATTAAGGTTTTCTTTTCTTGTTGAATTGCACGAGCAAAGTCTTGAGTGATACAACTCAAGCATCCGTGTATCTGTGTAAGGACTTTAGTCGGTTTTTGACCGAGACTACTGCGTCCCTGTCTTCTCTTACAAATCATGCAATTGTTGATATGTAGTGAGGTTTGTATCGAAACACGGTCACCCCCAGTCTCGCTTCCAAGTCAAGGTCAGGTCACTAAGCACACAGCTGTAAAATGGGCTATTCGTCAAGATTTCCGTAGAGCCGCCGACATTAATTAACAACTAGTAATAGTTTTCACTAGAGCTGCCCCCGCTTTGTAAGATCTGTTTAACACCTGTATATGGTTTTTACTGGATATAAATACTGTGCATACGAATGTTAAAAAAGAAACGTTTGAATATTTATTGAAGTTAACATCCATGTAACTGGTTAGCATATTTCTCTGTAAATTTGACATTGAAATCTATTACAGTCATACAGTTTTGTTTTGTGAAACAGCAACGTATTGTATGTATAATTATGTGAACTCGTGGTTTGAAAGGCTGCTAAAGATGCAGAAGATGGCGAAACGTGACTTCGTGGTTGCAAGACCTTGACACGCTGCTAGAAGATGGCAAAACGCGAACTCGTGGTTGAAATGCTGCTAAATGATGGCGAAATGCGAACTCGTGGTTGCAAGACCTTGAAACACTGCTA
>NW_028145521.1:252500-275000 GCF_977016875.1 Pavona decussata
AATATTTATAAAACCAAAATATTTTTCTACTACCCCCCCCCCTCCCTCCCTGATTTGCTAACCTAGCCCCACTCTCTCTCAAACGTCTTCTTACCGCGCAACGATTTGGCTTTGAATTCGGCGCGCGCTCTGAGATCAGAACTAAGTCATTAGACCTAGCGTTTCGTTTGGCTTCCTGAAGCAAAGTTTTCCTGAGGACATCATTAAGTCTAGTGAGGGGAGAAGTCTTACGAGTGCAGTTTCTGCCTCGTACTAATATGCTTGCTACCAATAGTCCTCTTTTAAGCTAAACGAGTAATTTTCAGTTACTCGGGCTTGGACTATTAAAGGCTTGTATATTGTGGGCTTTGCTTGAGGAGGTGACAGTCTTTGGCTTTAAAAAGTAGGTCTTAGGAATGAGTTCTTTTCGGGCAACGTGAAATTTTCGCGAATTGTTTACTCAGCCAAAGACTTAGTATATTTTTGTGGTGGAAAAGGGCGCTATACCTTCCCTTTTCAAATGTTGATTTCAACATCCGGGATATAAGCTGATATGGAAAACACTAGCAAGAATGGGCAAGGATTTTCTCTTCAAGAAGCGTGAGTTTGAAAAGCTATTCTATTATTTTTCGCCGTTATAACTGTAGCGTTGTTAGGCTAGTCATCGATTAGTCGAGAAGTGCGATTTTGGTCGGATTTCCGGACTCAATGTCATAAATAATTTCCAGATGTTCGTTCGGCGTGATTCTCATTACGTCTTGAACTTATAATTAACACGGAAAATCAATTTAAAACGCTGGTTTGCCCCGATTAAGCCGATTCTTTTGTGGAAGGCTAGTCTTGAGCGCTTAAAGACCGGGTTTTGGTTGAGATTTTTAAAAGATGCGTTGGCGCCGTTAATAATTACCAAGTGTCACACTTGTTTAGTCGGATCACAGGTCATGTCTCATTTCACTCGGGTGTCAATGTCACGTCTAATTCCAAAGAAAAGCCCCTCTTTTCTCTTTCATAGTATTTCCTGACCTTACTTTCTTGTGATGAACCGTAACTGGAGTATTGTTAATGACTAGCATATTCCTTCAGCTTAGAAAGTCTCAAAATGTGCTCAATTTCTGTAGCCACCTTTTTGAAAATCAGCTCAGATTTATCCACGGACTATTTTCTCTCATAAACGGCCCTATAGTTTGATTGCATCCCGGCTTATTCAGTATGTGTAATCAGGTGGTGAAACGTAATTTGTGAGAAACGTAATTTTTGAGCATAAAGCAAGAACAAGTTGGTCTTAACAGTGCGCATAGTAGGGAGTGTTCATTATTTACGGGGAGGGGGGCTGGCAAATGGGAAAGCGTAACGTTGAAAACTTTTTGAACCCCCCTCAACGATGAAGGAAAACTTTTTTCGCCTCCGCCATCATGAAAGTAAAAACTTTTCTGAACCCCCACCCCCCCCTCCCCCAAGAAGATGATCTTTCACTCTGTGAGAGTAAACTTCACTTCCCCTCCCCCCCCCCCTCCCATTTGCCAGCCCCGCCCCCCATAAATGATGAACACTCCCTGAAGGGAATTGCTGAATAGGTGTGAAGAAGAAAATTGCTTGTATATATGGTGATTAAAAATTATAGTGAGAGCACCCCACCTCTTCTCCCTCCCAGGGCTCATAACCGTGATTTTAGCCAGTATAAGGGTATATGGACAACGCTCTCCAATGTTGAGGTTTATAAAAACTAAATACCTTCCAATTCACTGTTTTACTTTTCATTCAGGGCATCACCTATGACTTGGACGCCCGAAAAGGACGAACCCCTCTGTAAGCAAATCATTCTAATGGAACCGTTTAGATTTCGACCAAGGACAAAAGAGAGTGGAAATGCATGGTCGCAAGTTGCTGATGACTTAAAACAGATCAAGTCTCTTAACATGAACGTTGACCAGAGAGCTGTTCGAGAGCGTTACAAGATACTTAAGTCCCACTTCCTTCAAAAGATGAGAGAGGAGGAAAATGGTTCCGGTATAGCGCCTCCCGAGCTGACCCCAGTTGAAGCAGCATTGGAGGAGATCATCGAGAAAGAAAAGGAGTTTGAGAAGAAGCACACCACTGAAGACTCGGATAAAAAGGAAAAGGTTGAGAAAGACAGGAAAACAGCCGAAGAGATGCGCCAGGAATCTCTAGAAACTTTTGCAGAAACCAAAAAGAGAAAGGCTTCAAATGGCGAAGAAGAGGAAACAGAAGGAGCGAAGTTAAAAAAAAAACCGGCGTTCAGGTACAGATACGCTTGCGTATCTCAAAGATAAATCAGATCAAGAGTTGGTAGTAAAGAAGGAGTTGGAAATGCAGAAACAAATGCAAGAAGAACAACTAAATGAGCAAAGAAACATGAGGCAACAACAGGCCGGCATGATAGAGGCTTTCAGCAGTATGCAGCAGTCCATACAGAGGCAACTGCAACAGCAAACGGAGCTGCAACAACAGCAGCAACAACAAAACAACCAGTTTATGATGATGATGATGATGATGCAGATGATGCAAAACATGAAAAACAGTTAGAAAATTTATTTAACTGGTTTTTTACTGACTGACAATGTTTTCGTCAGTAAAATGTTGTGTTAGAGCAAGGCAGTTGTTTCTCTATAGGTTTTATAAATTTGAGAAAAGTTTTGCAATTATACTTAGTTGAAAGTTGGTGGACACCCTTTCCTTTTATCAATGTCATTAGTAACACAAAAGCAAAAGTTCAATGTTTCTTTAATAGTTGTTTCCTCTCTTTATTATAACATTTTTAGCAATAAATGTCTGATGCTGACATGAAGTATATTGCCTTGGTTATTACAACAGCATCCCCTGGGGTACTCCCCTTTATAAGCTATAAAGGTATGTCCCCCAAATTAGTTTAGCCAGAGTGAACCGCTCCACACGCAAATCTCCCTTCTCTAACGGAGCGGTTACTCAGGCTAAACTAATTTGGGGGACATACCTATGGCTAAAATGAGATGTAGTTGATTACAACGTCTTCAAGGTCTGAAGGTAGACATACGGTCAGAATTTGTTTTTTGCTAGCTAGCTTGCCTGAAACATGGTATGAATTTCGTAGGGAAATTCATCTATTTTGGCCTGAAATGAGTAAGGGTTTAAAGAAATGGCCAATTAATTTTACAATTGTAAGCAGCAATAGGACTAACTTAACGCAACAACTGTTAAACACAGTTCAAAGTTTTTATCCAATACTCGATTTCACTGGAAATACGCTTCCAACGTAGGTGGATCCAAGCCAAAATACGACGATGTTACGGACTGGTAAAGACATGTGCGGGCATTCGTCAGCAGGGCACACACCATGTACTTTTTGCCAACTGCACTTAAACGAATTTTCAAGTTCTTCTTGAAATCCAAAAAAGCGAAGTAATTTATAATGTCTCCGAAAACCCACTCTACTGATGTTCTAACACTGCTCATTGCACTGTTGTATTCATTCTGTATAGGGGTCATCCTGGCACCTTTGAATGGTCCTTGAAGGTGTATATTTAACGGGTAAGCCGGATCCCCATATACACATAAGGGTTGACCAAGAGGGGAAAATGAGTGCCATTGCAAATCGCCAAGTAAAGCAGACTCTACTAACATACCACTGTCATGTCGTCTCCCTTCAACTGGACCATACAGGTTAGCTATCAATCCATTTGGGGCGGCAACGGACTGAAATTTTATGGCATGGACCCTCTTGTGTCCGTTGTACAGAACTCTTTGGTTTTTCCCAGGCCTAGAAACTGGCCTAACCGTTCCATCGATAAAACCCCAACAGTTTTGAAGTGGAGCTCCTTTAGCATGAATTACATCGGCATAATTCTGAAGATTGGCCTGAGAAAGCCAAGGCTGGTTAAAACTTCGTAAACGGTGGTTTTGTGTTTGATAAATGAAGTTCATCATTTGGTTCGATATCATGCAAAGTTGTGGCACGGGTCTTGCAAATCTTGGCAGCATATCCGAATATCTACATGGGTATGCAAATCGTTTAAGAAAAATACACAGAGCTTCAATTCCGTCCACAACAACACGATTATAGCATCTTATTTCATCTGGAACATGCATCACTTCAGCAAGACGGTAAACGTCGTTCTTGAGGAATCTGAATTCCGACTTGCATTCATCGTCCGTTAGCAGATCAAGGTCAAACTGGTCGTAGCTCCAATACGGTAGATCAAGGTTGTTTGACTTGTTTAAATCGTACAAAAGCAAAAATTCCTCATCGTTTATCAACTTATCACTGTGAGCAAAAAGCAAGATATCTCTAACTTCTCTTAGAGAAGGCATACCGTATATCAAGAGCAGGAATACAGCTTGTTAAATCATTAGTCGATCAAATATAAACACAAGACAAGTCAACGCGGGCCTCGTCGCCGATAAACTCGACATTTTCCCGCCGAAATGAGTGATTTGCATTTCGCGCCAAAACCAAGCGCCGTCCTAGAATCCATCGTTGCGTAACGCAACTCGACAGTCGACGGACTGAGTTTGTCGACCTAGTCACTTTCTGTCGCGAACCCCGTCGTGAAGCCATCCCGTCGTCGTTGCGTAAAGTCTCTATTTTTTAATGGAAAGGCAAAAAATACCCAGTGATTAAGGTCCTGTGTGGTAGGTGGTAGGTCCCCCTACCCCCCCCCCCCCCGCCCACCCCTTTCTTAGAATTTCCAATGATGTTCAGTGAGAAGGAACGATGAAGGTTGTTAAAATAAATAGTTCTCGAACCAAACAACAGCCGTTTTTTCAACTTATACTGAAATCTTTTAAATCTATTAATGAGTTACCATTAATGATTTACCTAGGCACTTACCAAGACAGTTTGAATTACCTAGGCACTTACCTTGCAGTTTGAATATTTATGATTTACTTTGGCACTTACCTAGACAGTTTGAATTACCTATTTACCTAGGCACAAACAGGGCTTAACTTTTAACATATATAACTACTGCGCGCTACACACACCCAGTTAAAGAAGGACATCTGATCAGAATACAACGTTTACAAATTTGAGGTATGTGCTACAGAGCAGAAAATTGATCTTTGTCTTGTTTGCTTGTTGTATTCCCTTTTTTTCTTTTCCTTTCCTTTCTTTCCTTTTCTCTCTCTCTCTCTCTCTTTTTTTTGATAACCAGTCAACATTATTTTCTCACAAAGATAACGCATCGATACGTACAATTAAAGCGACTTGTATTTCTGGCAAAAAAGGAGAAAATAAATCACATTGGACTCGTTTATATCCTTTCGCCACTGGTAATTTACTCAATACGAACCAATAACTAGACTACGAGCAGTTGCCTATTTTTCTTAGGGACAGGAAAGCTGGCGAACCTCAGGAGTGAACGCGAAAATTGCTTCCCTTGCTCGCGAGGCTCGCCAGCTTTACTGTCTGTAAGAGAAAAAAGGCACTGCATATAGTCTACAGTAACAATTGTATAACTTATCCCTGGGTTTTTTCTTTTATTCGCTAGAATCAAGATGGCTTTAAAAAAAACAATGTTCCTCGTCTTCATCATCACAGTGTTCCATGTGGCGGTGATGGCGAAACAGTCCGTGACGTCTGGAGGTAAATATTCATAATAATCACCAAGAAGGCAAGAGAATCGAGAAACTGTCAAAAAAAGTAAAGTACCTTGGGAAAGCGAAAACTGTTTCCTTAAAAATTATTTAAACGTGCAGGAAAATATGAAAATACATGTAGCTTGCGAGAATCGATTGTTTGTTTAGGAACAAATTTATCAAAAATCTTAAAATCTTGGCTCACTCGAAATAATAACAAGGGAAACATCGAAGGAAGGTGCGAAACGTTTTCATCCAAGTAACTGAGAAAACATAAAAAATGGATTTTTTTACTTACAAGGAGAAATATTTTTCGCATATTTGTCCGGACACTCTAATCTGGTATAATTTTGCCCAAAGATAATTCAATGGCCTGCCATGTTTACTTTCATAACCTAAGCTAGTGATCAGAGTTCCCCGAGAGTGGGTGTAGACTGTTAAGCTTCTTTACCCAAAGGTGACCTTTGAGACGGACCGTGGAAAAAAAGTTTTGTTGTGCGCTGAAAGAGTAGAAATACCTCCTACCAAGTTTAATGGCCTAGCTCCCACAAATCCTCTATAGCTCGGTGCATAGGTTGGACTCCTGTTAGGAGCATTCGGACTTCCTTTTCCAGAGTATGACTGTGTCACTCACTGAATTCTAAGAGTAGAAGTTACTGTATTTTAGCCGAACGATTAATTCACTCCAAATCTTTCTGGTGCTAAAGAGACAAAAACCACACTGCATTAGTTTTATTTTTTTTTTATAGAAAAGAACTACAATATTTAGTAACCCAATTTCCTCGATTAATTTCACGCCATTTAACGTTCAAATAAACGCCGGGTAAAAAGGGCATAAATTGAAATAAACGTCTCGCCCGTTTATTCCAAATACCACAACTGATTGTTAGGTTTGAAATTTATTTGAAAAAAGACGGTTGTATACCTGATTTTCATTGATAACTTACTTCACTCATTTCACGTAAAACAAAAAAAGCCGTGTTACCATCTTCCTCACAAACATCTCCTTTCCAGATGTAGTCATTCCGCTCCTTTCGCTTAACCAATCACCTTTTATCTATCAAAGTCTGGAAAGACCACCTTTGCTCGATTTGAAAGTCCTCTTCGCGTGATACCTCTAAAACAAATGCTTTTTATCGAGCTGAAGGATGAAGGTGGAAAGTTTTGTTTAAAAAATTATTTAAAATAATGGAAAACAATTTAACCTACGCTGTAAGAGCGTGTTTTATCAGCTGAAAACATTCACTTAAAAATCTCTCGTACTTAAAACATAAACACACTTAAATCTTGAACCCTGAGTTAAATACTCAGAAAGACTCTATTCGCGCCAAACTCTTTACATGACTCTGCGTGCGAATACTTCATTATGATCACATATTTTCGCTTTTATTTGTCTCTAAGGAATTCTTTTACATTTATATTCTTTTTCATTTCGCTCATCACTGACTTGATAATGACGTTGAGCAAAGGTCGAACCGTCGTCGCTTTTTAAACTTTTAAAGCAAGATGGGTTTTAAATTTTTTAAAGTTTGCAACATTATCGCAATATTTTATAGTTAAATTGTTTAACAAATCTCTTCTTCTACACTGAAATCCCCCTTTAAAATAAAACTTCCAACTTTGTTTTCACGAAACGATTTTTACTTATCTAACCGAATAGTGTCATTAGTTTGTCTTTAATTTAACTTAATAAGTATTGAGTCTTAGGTGTTCATTCGTTTTGGCTTGAACACAAAAGTTTTCAGTGGGATTTGACTGAGGAACAACAGCGAGTGCAAATGGGCGTCGCTAATCTCGTATCTAGATGTTTTCTTTTCGAAGAAAACATCTGGAAAAAACAGCCACGTTCTTCAATCTGATTGGCCAATGGAAATGGAACGTGGGCAGACTTTTCAGATCTTTGCTTTGCATGCTCGTAGAAAAATCTATCTTGACACTTCTGTCATTTTTCGAAAGTGGTTTCTCATATCCGATTAAACTGTGACAAGTTTTCATAAACATAGAGCCTTTTAATAGTGTTGTCTCTCTCTTCTAAGTTTTCCTTGGCAATGTGGCCCGTACAACTAATTTATACGCGTGATTCAACGAGCACACTTTCGCTACCATTGTCAACGTACAAAACGTACATTAGCGGCGTCTTTGTTTTTCCCAGAAACGTGAAATCGTTGATTTTCCTTTTCTGGAAACTGAAGGTGAAATATTACCGACATTTATGGCGATAAAATTTATCTTGAAAATCCATCTTGGGCAATACGAGAGCATGTTGAGCATGCGCAGTTATGCTATGTGTCACATTCCTGACACATCAATCTCGTATGCAGAGTCCCCAGGCCCTTTGCACAGCGGTTGGTCGCCAGGAGAGACTCTGGGGAACCGCAGGATTTCTGCGGTAAAACAATGCAAGCTGTTACGTGACAGGCAATAAGAAAATTGATAAATTTTGTCGAATTTCCCGGAGTATCTCCTGGCAACCAACCGCTGGCCAAAGAGCATAAGGACTCTGGGTACGAGATTGCTGACACATGAAAGCGAATTTTACCAGATGTTGCAAAGAGTGAGAGGATGTAGGAGCGAGAGTTGTGCGTCACTTTACTGCTGGAATTGGACATTCCACAAATAGATGGAGTGGTGTCTGATCAATATCATGGCAATAAGGAAAATCGGGTCTCTGTGTTATTCGTCATAGCTCAAGGAAACTTAGACTTAATTGATTGTAAAGCTTTTCAAACAGGAATTTGGAAAAAGCCAAGACGTTGAGATGATAAGGAGTACCCACAAAGTGGAAAGTAAATTGTTGATGAACAACAGTTTATTGATTCTTGGATATGAAGAAAGGGATTAAACGAACAAATATACACGAAATGTGTTGTTTAGTCTCTTATTCCTGATAAACCAGAACTATTTCAACACCGTAATAATTATAATTATGAAAAGTTCTCCTGTCGAGTAGTCAGTGTATAAATAATGTTTTTCTCGTGGTGTTGCATAATGCATTGAGATTGTTGCCACAAACATTCCTTGCAGCTTGCCCCGCGGAAAAGGAAGTCATTGATGCCATTCGGAAACAAAACGACGAGGTTAAGAAACAGCAAGAAAAGGTTAAGAACCTAGTCGACAGAATAGCCGCAGAGATTGAACGTACCAGTTGCTTTGAAGGTAGGTAAAAAAGACTTCACATTAATACAGACAGAATCAGTTGGGTAAATGTTGCGTTACCATAGTATAAAGTTAATACTTGACAGCCGACAGCAAGGAAAACAAAAATAAACCCTTACGTGAAATGACACGTTTTTGGTTCAGAGTTCCTCTTAGGCATCAACACAAGCTTTCAAACTCAATTTTTACCCTTCGATGCTTAGAAAACCACAACGTTACATCCTGGATCGAGCTTATCCACCTGTATAAACATAATCAACTAGAATGGAAACAGACTAGCAGTCAGGTCTACTCGTGAGAAAGGAGCCAGACCCAGTGTTGGGATACAAAATTTGGACTGCATGAATGTGACTTTTTAACAAAAATATTTTCCAGCACCTATTACCTGTTTCTCTTTGAAGCTAATATGTTTATTAGGATTGAAATCCACTTTGCATATAGGAGGGATACTTTGTAAAACAAAATCGACGGCTGCTTTCTATAGTCTTTACTCTTCATAAAATGAAACCGGCAAAATGTCAAAACTGAAGGGCTTTGTGGCGTTTCCAGAAACTAATCAAAACGCCAAAACTAAAGGAGAAAAATCTTTTGGAAAAATCCTTATTGATTAGAAATTAAACTCAAATTAAACCTAAGGTCAACCCAGGATTAGCTAAATCGGGCTTTAAACAACTGGCTTTAAACTCGCTTCCCGGGTCAGAAAAGAGGAACAAGAGGCCTTATTTTGAAGAACTTCAAGTTGACCCAAAATGACATCTGAAACTACCTGGCGCAATCTTCTGGCAACCTCTTATTCATTCAAACGCGATAAAAACAGAGGGACCTGTTAAGTTACAAGCGTACTTAAATCCGACAATGAACCTCACGGCTGGAATTCAAAAACCACGCACCGGCACGATGTAAGACGTACCCTTTCATTCAGGGCTTCTGAAGGAACCCAAATCTAAAATATTCATCACAATAGACAGCCACAGGTTGAAAACAGGAAACTTACAAACTCCAAACTCGTCTCACTCATCACTGAACCTTTGATCATTGTCTTTGTCACCAAAACTATGAAGATTCACGTTGTTTGCACAAACACCGTTTCAGTGAAATGACGTAGGTTGTACCACCACGCAAAAGCTCTAGTAGCTGATAGGCATAATAAGTACTTACAGAACACGCTTGACCTCCAGAACGTACTGGAAACATGATAAGATGAAAATTCACACACTGAAGGACCACCTAGAAAACATGACATTCTTCTTTATACGACCTTTATACCACTATACCGACACAAATCTACACAAGCGATCTATTCAAATCACTGTTCGTTTTACATCCACCTCTGATAATGTTATCAGTTGCATAAAATACACGTTATACATTGGTGAGACAGGAGGGAGACTGCGAAAGGTGATCGTTTTTGCGAACATCTCCGAGACATTAAAATAAACCTACATCCAGACCGGTCGCTCGACACTTTTAAGACCCATGTTCACCACAAAGGCTTTATATTGCGCGTAGAGCTGAATTTCGCACAGAAACTCGCTAGCGAGAACCAAATAGCGAAAACAATCCACTTCCATCGCGCTTATTTCCTCACGTATCGCTATAAGCTTTGTGCAATATCTTAAACAAGGCGCCCCGCTCCGTTTATCACGTATCAAACTTTGGGTCATTGACTTTTTGGGTTGACAATAGGGCACATTTTCACTTCTTTTATGGTCATTTTTGCGATGAACTATTGTTTAAGGGAAAGAGCCTCTATTGTTCGTAAACATTGGCCATAACCTGGTTATGGCCTCTGTCGTAAAACAAAGGCTGCGATTACCGAGGTGTAGCCTGATCCCCGACCGCGAAGTTCAAATATCTTCGTACGTGACTGTGTTACAATGCCTCCTTTGAGGTAGTGAAGCATGAAACCAATTGTCGAGGCAGAAATAATCTAACGGGAGAGGGCTGGGGAATTTGTGACGTGAACAGTTGTTTCACTCGCGCAAATGTCTCAAGGCTTCCAAGAGTTTTCGTTCAGGCATTTTAAAACATGCAAAGTAACCGGGTGCTTATGAAATTGTCCTCATCATGTCTTCCGAGCAAGGACTTTTATAGCCAGCGAGCAAGCTCTCTTGGGGGTGGAGCCGGGAGGGGGAAAGAGAAAAGAGCTTGCAACGATGTCTCAGAAATTTAAATGCCGCCCCCAATGCTCCCCGCGGCTCCCTGCTGTCCTATAGCTGTCAGAATTTAACCAATCAGTGCAAACCGGAAACGATAGCAAACGTACTGGTAAACAAACACGTGAAAGGTACAATGTTATCAAATACAGTTCGAAATACGGGAATCCTTGCTGACAAAAGCTAAAGTTTGTCTGATCAAGTATGCCTACCGTGTGCCAAAAAAATCATAAAATTTAGTGAAGAGTTAAACTTTATTGTTAGCACACTAAAAGCCGATTCACCAAAAGATCGAGGTCACAAATGTCGTTCCAAGGGTCAAGTGAACCTTGCCAACTTCAGTGTCAACGCCACAAAACTACTGAACAGAAAGAATGTCGAAAACTGGACACAGTCCAGCCAGGGAAAAAATGAGCAGCGCAATGAAATCGCTAGGATCTCAATTTTGCAGCCAGATCTCCGACAACGAGGACGTAATTCTCAATATCGACAATATGGTTTCATTGAAACATTCAACCCGTGTGTGAAATTTGTGATGTCGTGAACCAGACGTGAGAGTGCCAGATAAAAACGAGAACATTGCGCTTCTAAAAAAGAACATCGCTACTCTCAAGTAAAACATTTGCAGCTTGACTTTGTTCGGGTCTTAATTCCAGAGAAATTCTCGTAACCTTCACGAATCCGCTTTCCACCATTTTTGTATTGTCAACAAGATGCACGCGAAGAGCAATGGCGTAAGTACCAAATTTAAAGATCCACCAATCAGCATTTTGCGTCGACTTTTTCGACACGGAAATGAAAATTCCTAAGACATCGTTGCAAGCTCTCTCCTCTTTCCCCCTTCCGCCCCCCACCCCCAAGAGAGCTTGCTCGCAGGCTAGAACTTTTAGAAAACCGTAAAAATCTGGAACGACCCCAAAATAATTTTGCGATGAACTAATCAAAAACTAAGCCATTAAGCGTTGTTCCATGAATGGCTTTCAAAATTCGCCCCTCACCAGTCGCTCTTTGTTACAAACGCGAACACAAACGCAACACTTACAACTAAGTTTTGCTTTTACTTGTAAAGTTACAAGTGATAGAACGTTGAATATAACAGTGAAAAAAAGTTAATATCTCTAGTGGATTCCAGCTACCGCCGCTATCATAGAAAGCCGTAATAAATTAGTACGAACACGCAATTATTACAATCGCGATTGCGATGAGAGAAACTAACACTGAGCCATTTAGCCTTGTTTCTCGTATAGCGCTTTCATAGTTTACGCCTTTTTTACGTTATTGTTCCGAACGCTTTGAGAAATAACTCGTGCAAACTTCACCTTTAGGTTACTCGCGAGCCGCTTAACAAAAATCGTTTCCCTTTCCTTTCCATTTTGAGGATAATTGTTCAATTCACAATCTTACAATGCATTTCCTGATTTCTACGGGGATCTGACCTTGGAAGGTAACTTTGATCAGTTTGACCTAATTCTTCTAAATACAATTGCGAAAAGATATTTAATAAATTGAATGGTTTTCCAGGAAGGTTTCCTTCGTTTGTTCCTAATGGCAAAGGTAACTGAATTTAAATACTCATCTGCTAAGTAAGCTGCCGGTTTATAAACGGTCGAATTAAGAATATCTCATCACTGCTATATACCATCCAAGGCAGAGATAACGTAATGATAGTGCGATAGACCGGCGGATCAGCACTACACGTATTTTGAAAGCGATATTAAATGGGCTACACTGTTAATTCCCTTTCATATCAACTTCTATCAAGATCACCGTTTATCTTATTCAGCAATAGGATCAAAATTTCCAAACTAAAACTATCCAACATTGAGCGCTTGAACTGTTCGAGTGCTCTGCCGCATCAATCAAAGGGACGCATAATAGCAAACCATTAACTACACCCAATTATTAAAAACTGGATCATTGTATAATGCAATTCCAGCGATTTGATTGGCTTAGTGACCATGGTATATGAGCCATTATACCATGCCCGAGAAGTAACGACCATAAATTGTTTTCTGGTTGCTCTTGAAAAGGAAATCAGCAAGGCCTAGCAATATTACTTGATTTTTTTTAATAGAACAATTATTCCACTCGCTCTTGTTGGATATGAGATGATTATAGCCAACTCGGCGCTACGCGCCTCGTTGGCTATCTATCATCTCATACCCAACGTGCGCTCGTAGAATAATTGTTAATTATAACAAGGAAATGCAACGAATATGGAACGCCAGTGATGTTGCTCAAACATCATATTGTCGGTAGTAATCATTGCATTCTTAAGTTTGTCAGTTTAGGTTAATGATATGCTGTTTATATTGATGTTATATAAAAGTTCCTTTTTAATGTGAATGAAATCTTTGTTTTTCTATTAAGATTGTTCCGGTAGAATGCCCCACTTCGAAAAATATCAAGACCTACCAACCAAAGGTGCTCACGCCATTGAACAGTTCAATATCGATGGGAGTCTGTTTCTCGGCTTCGCTAACTATTATGATGATAACAACGGATACAACACAGAATCCTACATCTACAAACTGGACGATTCAACTGGAAAGTTTGCCCGCTATCAGACAATAGATACCAAAGGAGGACGCGACATGGAATATTTTACAATCGCTGACAAACATTACCTTGCTGTGGCTAATCTCAGGAATAAAACTACAAATAGGTTGAACTCTCTCATCTATCAGTGGAATGGATATCAGTACAACGTTGTCCAAAACATTCCGACACTCGGAGCAACTAGTTTTAACTTCTTTAAAATATTGTCGGACCTGGTTCTTGTCGTCACGAATAGTTATGATGACACTACGAATAGTGTAGACTCAGTCATCTACAAGTGGGGCTACAACCAGTTTAACAGGCTCCAGGAGATAAGAACCGAGGGAGCTACAGCAAGTACTACGTTTGCAATAAAAACTGAAACTTTTCTTGTTTTTGCAAACAGCAGAAGCGACAATCAGGGCTTTTCTGTCCAGTCCTCTGTGTACAAGTGGTCAGGTGACAGCTTTGTGAAACTGCAGTCTCTTCAGACATATCGTGCCTTTGATGTGAAGTCCTTCAGCGTTAATTGTGAGACATTCCTCGCTTTTGCTAATCGGCGGAATGGAAATTCTTATGACATCGACTCTTTCATTTACAAGTGGAATGGCAGCAGGTTTGTTCTGTTCCAATCCATTCCCACTCACTCAGCACGCGCCTGGGAACCATTTTCGATTTGCGGTGAAACGTTCCTGGCTGTTGCCAACTTCTACGGGAAGTCGATTGTGTATCGTTTGTCCGGATCACAGTTTATCAAATACCAAGAGCTTTCAACTCAACATGCAAATGACCTCAAAGCATTTGAACACAAAGGTTACACTTACCTGGCATTTTCAAATTATCGATATGAAAAAGGACGCCGCAACAGCAACAGTGCTCTGTACAAACTGGTATACAAATAGACAAAAAAAACACTACACAAGTCCCACAAATTGACTCTTCGAATTCACCATGATACCACAATATTGTAACGAACCCAGAGAGTGCTGTTTCCCTATATAAGGTAGAGAAGGTTGAGTGGGGTGCTTCTTTAAGGTTTTTTTTTTTTTTTTTTTCATAACTGAGCAAACAAAACGAAAAGTTTTGATTTTTTGTTAAAATTTTCTGGGAATGATTTCGCATGTTACATGAGGTGAGGTCAGGCAATCGATGTTTGACCGGCAGAGTTTTCAAAAATCAGATTCTTCTTTTAAGATAAAAAAATGTTTTTCCTACAGCAAATTTTTGTTCTCATATAATTTTAGCTGTTTTCCATTTTGATTACTTTTGGGTCAATTTTGGGCGGAAATCTGAGGTTTTAATTTTAATCTAAGGCATTAATTTTGAAGTAGACTTAATTCTTATTTCTTGCGTCATATGAAAGCTCATTGTCGGTTGCAAACCTCAAAGAAAACGTTTTTAAGAGATACTATATATTCTCCGAGTGTCATTATCATAGCTTTTACACTTGTGAAGTTATGATAAGTTCGCTGGTTGAAGGTAGAAATGGACTGATAATAATTAAGAGCGGCTTTCCACAAATATCGACCAAGTGGTGGCACAAGTCAAAAACTCGATTTCGTTCATATTTTGCTCATAGGTAGTCCCTAGTGAGAAACAAACTGAGCTGTAATTAGTTTTTCAAAATACCGCTTCCTTTCGAGTAAATATGCGAAAAACGATTTTGTCTCAGTTGAGCTCAAAGTCCGCTTTCGGCGGGATGGAATTTTCCTTAACTTTTGACGGCTCGCGTATCAATCCGCAGACTGTTACTAGCCTTCAAATGATATTTATTGCTTTATTAGGTCTTCCTCTTCCGTTTCACGGGAAAACATTTAAAACCTAAGTTACTTTTACGTCCCAAATAGGTTTAGAAGAACATGCTATAAATGCCAATTTTCAGCAACCACATTTTAGCACTAAAACATTGCCAATTATATCCATGGGCGATAACTTAGATTTCCCTATAATGACTTTCTATGGCTTCACTGTATACCTATTTATCATAATATAAAAACAAAGCTCTGGGTAAATGAAAATAAATGACCCGCTAGGCTTCAGATTTATCAGCATTTTCTTGCGATTTGGCGACCGAAGCGCAAAAAAGATGGCGTGACAGACTGTCACGGGAACAAATAGTTTTTCTTATTAGAAAAAAATGAAGCGACATTTTTAAAAGGAAGCTTTTTTCATTGGCAGTACAAAAATCTTTGGATCGAAAGTTCTATAGCGTTACTGACCAAGATATATTGCAGGTGCTTTTTATAAATGGAAATTCCAGAGTATCCGTACGCTCTGATGCGGAGTCCAATTCGTTATTGTGGCTGAATATTATTATGTTAAAACAAATAATTGGAAAATTTCTTTTCCTCTTTCTTTATCACTGCCATTGGTAAATTAAACTAGAAATAGGTTTAAACGCAGCAGATTTGAACTACATTAATCTGATTAAAAGTTTCAACTGTTTTGTTAAACTGCATCGTTTGCGTGAAATATACGTGAGAAAGCACACGCACGCACAACGACAACAACACAACAACAACAAAAAAAAACGAGACAGAATTCTGAAGGTTTCTAAGGGAAAAAGTAATAACAATAAAAACCGTGACAAATTTAATGAATCCAAGATAGTGGTCAATACTCGTGTTATTAATAATGTTATTTTGCTGCGCTTTTTGATCCTGAAATATTGTTTGTGTGAAGATGAACGTAATTAACTAATTCGATTTTTGAACGTCGCAGTTTTGGACCTATTAATAAATTGAATTATTATTACATGACCAGAGAAACAGACAGAAACTGTAAACAAAACGGCGAGCATGGAAGTTTGCTGTTCTTTTAAGTCGATAGTTGGTGTGCCATGTTCGTTTACTCGCAGAGACCGAACAAGGCCCAGGGAGATACCTGTGCTGTCCTGAGTGTGTCCTGTACAAAGAATATTGACCAGCACAAGTCATGTTATGGTTTTCAAGATGTAGGGAACGAGGGCCATGTTTTCAAAGCCAGAAAACATAAAGACAATGACGATTTGGGCTTAGCTGTTGAGAAACATTTATCACGGCCAAAGACTCTTATCGGGCCCGGTAAGTTACCGCGACTTTCAATAAACGGGCCACAGGGCTTATACGCCGCGGCAGTTTACGGTATTCCTGGATAGATAGGAGAGAAGGTAGACACAGAAATACCAAATGTAGGAGCCGTAGCATGTCCTTATTGCTACTTCGGCCGTCAAATTTGATCGGTACGTTTGTTAATTAAGTCCCACACCTGATAGAGAGGAAAGGACCTCTATCTGGAGAGGAACGAAAAAGAACTAAAACAGAACATTGTGTCAACAATGATTTAACTTTGTTGGTCTTCGAATATAATGTGCCCGTTTCTGGGTATTTATTCTGCGTGCGAAAGTATGGAAGCAAACGGACATTGGTTACGAAAACTAGTCCCTTAAAATCGTCTGTATCCCCATTGAAACATACATTGAGACATTGCGGAAACATATAAATCTTTATGTGACTGCCTGCTCCTGTATTAAACAGGCCTCGTTCAAGCCGTTTGGACGTTTCCAGTGGTAACCGAGTACAAAGACAATAAGCTCCATTTTATTTTATAACCTTTAAAAACTGATTTTGACTATTACAGTGCAACGCGCATTACCGAGGCCACCCCAAAAGAAGACATGTTTATTAATTCGTAAACTGGATTGTTTTGTTACTAAGAAGGTAAGAGTACAGAAATAACCCCAGTGTGGGTTAATGAGCAATTCGATGCTAAATTCTTGTTAAAACGTGCATAAAATAATCATAAAACACGGGTGTCAGTAAAACGCGGGGCCGGGGTCTCTGTTTTTCTTTCCTTTTAATAATAATAATAATAATAATAATAATAATAATAATAATAATAATAATAATAATATATTCGCTATCACCAACGGCTCAAACATGAATTATACACTGAGCTTCATGGGAAGGGCTTTTAACTTTTTTTCGCCTGATCAACCATCATCCGGCTACAACACGTTGGAAGAAAGGGAGTTTTACAGTCAATCCACGTCAAGCTTTACCGGTTTTTTTTTTTTTTTTTCAATTTTAATGGAGTTTTTAAATTTACATGTCAGTTTTGACGTCGCCAATGAGATTTCAGAGTTCCCGTAGAAATTTCCCCAGTGTATTGACGGTATAAAACTATAAATTTTTCTTTACATTACAGCACAAGTATTTCAAGAACAACAATTGTCTCCCAAGCATTTTGAATCGTTTTTTTTTTTTTTTTTGTCAGTTAATACGTCTTTTTTGGAAATATTTCCAGAGGAATGTTCAACATTCTATTCAAATGCCGAGCTTTACAAAGGAATTCGAATGCATGGTTGTTTCATTCTCGGAAATAATAGTCACGCGTGACATGGATTGACTGTAACAAACGAACACGATCATGGAAGGCGGCGGGGGTGTTCATAGTAAGTTCATGCACATTCTAGTTCACGAATTTGTTAGTTCAAGGAAATATAATGTCTCGTACCTTTTTTTTTTTTTTTTGCCTCATTTCGTTTCTTGGAAAAATGACTGAAAGGTAGTCAATTCACGGAAGCAATGTCCGCCAGAATACGGAACTGCATCCAGTGTTGTCACCGATGACCTATCCTAAGCTTTAGAGACTTAACTTTTTTTATATTAACTTTAATCCTTATTTGACCCACAAATGACCTGTGATGTTGAAAATAAAAAGAAATTTAAAAAAGAGAAAAGAAAAAAAAAAGGAAAAGTAAAGAGACCCCGACCCCGGCCTCGCGTTTTACTGACACCCATGAAACACTGAAAACCTCGTCGTCGACACACTAATATGCTTGTATCGAGCGGGAATAGATGACGAAGATGACCAAAACTTATGTTTGATTTTTCATTAAGGTATCAGCTTAGTTTCCGTACCTTTGTGTCTCAAATTGACGCACGTTTTTGATTCTCTTTTCGCTTTCGTGGTTCGTGGTCACCTGCTATGTCACGCCATTGTTTGCAATGCGAATGCCAGATTTTCGACATGGTAGGTGATAAATTCTAGGCCCTGCGGGTCACTTAAAATAATTTACCCAAAGTTTTGTTTTGATGTTATGATTGATAAGTACACAGTGAAGCCATAGAAAGTCATTTTATGATAATCTAAGTTATCGCCCATGGGTAAAATTGCCGGTATTTCAGTTCGAAAATTTGGTTGTTAAAAATTTGCGTTTATAGCATGTTGTTCTAGATCTGTTCCGGGCATAAAAGTAACCGAAGTTTTGAATGTTTTTCTGTAGAACAGAAGATGAAAACCTAGAAAAGCAATAGATGTTATTTCATGATCCGTGACTGGCTGTGGATTGATATGCGGCCGGCCAAAGTTAAGGAAAATTCCGCCCGACCGGAAGCGAATTTTGAACTCAACTGAACTGAAAATCGTTTTTCGCTTGTTTACGCGTAAGGAAGCCGTATTTGGAAAAACTAACTACAGCCCGTTTTGTTTCTTACTAAGGCCTACCTATGAGCAAAATATGAACCAAATCGATTTTTTGACTTGTGCCACCAAAAGTTGATTTCGGTCGATATTTGTGGAAAGCCGCTCTTAAAAGCTTTTCGAGAAAGTTAGTCTATTTGCACTGATTCCTTTGTGTTAGTTCACGGCATCTCAGGATATGTTATATTCTTTGCTGAAGCCATTTTTAGGGGATTCTACGCGGCTACTTATCAAACAAGTTATTTTTAAGTAATTTCATCGTGTAAGGCTGATTTTTCACATTGGTTAATAATATTTAATTAAGGCCACTCTGCTACATAAAAATGGCTGTAAGGTGAGTTAATCTTCAAACTGCTCGCTGAAATTGGAGCTTAGAATATTGACTGCAAAAGTATAGTTAGGAAGCAGCATAAACAAGTAGGGCCAAATTGGACAAAATCTGAAATAAAGAAAATACGCAGTATCATCATGCAGAGGTTACTTGTGTAGTTAATGCCTCTATCGTATAATTCGGACTTGAAATAGCTGTATATATTAACATTATAGACCATTGACAGCATTACTTCCTTGAGCATGTTGAACACTTGCTGTCAATTAAACTGTGTTGTGATTGATCATGATGTACAGATGTACATAAGCGATCGCTGTGGTGTAGATTTGTTGCAAAACATTATTATGCAACGCAGGTAAACTTGTAATATAAAAGTAAAGACTTAAGTCCTGTACTTAACTACCGTGGTCAAAAAAGGGCTCTTATTAGTAATAGCGTCTGTTCTCGCAAACTATATTTTGTGTGGGAATATAATAGCGTAGACTGCAAACACTAAATTAAACTAAAGTTCTGAATCCATCCAATAAAAGTAACTTAAAAAAAAATAAAAAACCATTTCTAGGTACGTTTTGTTGCATATACTTATTTTACCGTTCTGCGCCCTCCACTAGCTGTTATCCGTTAGACAGTTTTTAGGCTGTCTGTAGACACACCGCCAACTTGTGCCCCCATGCATTTCTATATCATGAAGTAATGTGCATACACTTAACTAATGCTAACTATAGCGTTCCCGTAGGGCGCTGTTCATCCATTCACAACCAGTTCGTGCCTGATTAATTATTTTATTGACAAATCGACGAACGGTTAAACTACAAAAAGGAAGCTTGATCAAAAAACGGAATACGTCATGATAGTAAGAATACGAAAAAAGAGGATACAAAATAAAGGATAAAACTTACACTTGATGAATTGCCCGGGATTGATAAAACAGAACTCCAGAAAAAAGGGGGACTTGTTTACTCTCCGAAAACTATGCGAGAACTGATAAGATAGATAGAGTTGCTAAATAAGTTCATAAGATTTGACGATCAACTTCCTAGGTCACGCACGGGAACGTGACACTAACCATACACTAACAGGCACAAAAACAGTACAGACGTCCACTAGAATTTTAAGTCTCATATTCTAAGCTATTTCAGCCGTGAGCCAAAAGACAGTAATTAGTAATGACTTATTGCTCCCCAAATAAGTACCACCAAGGCCTTCAGTATGACTAGTAACTGACCATGCTCACATGGTAAAAGGCTGATATAAGTGGGTATTTTTTTTAAGGTCGAAATAATAATAATAATGATAATGTTTATTTCTTATATTGCGCAGTCTAACATGCTAGATATGATCGAATGCGCATTACAAAATCTTAATATAAAGTAATGAATGGCTAATCTAAATAATAACAACAATAATAATTTACAATCTCCGGAAAAAACAATAAAATTAAAATATGAGTTAATAAGAGAACTAATAAAAAGCTAATTTAAAAAGATGTGTCTTTAGTAAAACTTTAAAAGTATTCAATGATTGGCATTGTCTGATTTCCAAAGGGAGTCGGTTCCATACTTTGGGCGCGACATTTTCAAACGCCCTATCCCCTAGTGTCTTTTTTGTTCTATAGGTATTATCCATTAGAAGTATGCCCCGGTGTGATCTCAACTGGTACCGCGAGCTGTCATTGATTTTTATCAAGTCTAAAAGATACTGTGGTGCGACGCCATAGATACATTTGTGAACTAACATTGCTATCTTGAATTCTATTCTGTGGGTAACCGGAAGCCAGTGCAGGTTGATCAATGATGGTGTGATATGATCATACCTGGATACAGTACACACCAGCCGAGCTGCCGCGTTCTGTAGGCGTTGCAGCTTACCAAGATGAACAGCGGGCGTACCATATAATAGACTAGACCGTTACAATAGTCTATTCGTGACAATATAATAGCCTGTACAATGGACTTCCTATTGTCATATGATAAGTACGAAACGCAGTAGATCAATTACTTTCTTAGTGAATACCGACAAGGCGTTTTCCGTATGCGTCTGCTTTACAAAGCCGATAATTAATTATTGTCTAGGTCGGAATGATCACACTTCATGAGTGATTTTCGAAATGAACGATTTCGTAGTTGATTAGATGATTATCGCCTAACCTTATCCCAATTTTTATGAATTTGGCCAAATTTCAAAAGCCTGCTAAAACCATGAAATTCCACAATAAAAGTCCGTGTTTTTCTAACATAGAAGCACTTGTATAATTCCCAAATGTGAGAAACTGCCACAGGGTATCAATTTTAAGAGTTCAAAATTGTGTAAAAATTACAGAGAGATTTAGAGATCGACGTTTCGGAATCATCTTGACTCCATTATCAAGAGAACCAATAGATGATTAAACAAATACTTTAGCGCAAAATTTAATCAGTGAGTGAATGTTTAGTTGTCGTTTGAGTTTGCGTATAAATCACATCTCATGAATAAGGCAATGAAATTTGTTGGTGCATTTCGCAAGCACGTAAAACTGTTCTAAAAAACGCTGTGGTATCCGGTATTTACGTTGGAGGCGGTATTGTTTGTAAATGGAGGACGACCTTCTTTTGTGTCCGTCTACGTGCTCCTGCAGGTGCCCACGCGCATATCCCACATAACATGCATCGCACAGGTTACATTTAAATTTTTATACTACACATTCCTGGTCGGTGACAGTGAAGGACTTGGCTTCTTGCACCTTAAGATCTTCATTGAGCTTCCGACTTACAAACACAGATAGGAGGGCAGTTCATACTTTTAACTTAGTTTACTAAGTTGCTGTTTCACAACGAAAAACAAAGGAATAGGCCATTTTTGAGCACATCTAAAACACACAAACCGACTGTAATGTTACACTCTTATCTTTCGTCTTTCAAAATTATCAATAATCGTTTTGCGTTATTTAAACAATAAGCTACTAGAAGACTTACATTTCATGAAGATCGTCGATTTTCCTTCCACAAAACAAAACAATTCATTCTATGTGTGCACAACTGTTGAGGTTCTCCCGGCCCTATTCCATAGTAAAATACATTAGACAGATGAAACAAAGTCCATGTAACTTGCAAATAACCTTGGGTGAAAATGAAACCAACATAAAATAATGAAACGGGTGCTGACGCGAGAAAATAAAGAGAACGACGCCATCTTGGAAACATCTTGGAACCCCGGAAGGACCGAAACTACTTGTTTCCAAGTAGGGTAGGGTGAGTCAAGATGCGGCAGAGGGTAGTGACGCGATAACCAAAACGATTATTGTTGGTTTGGAAAGAGGAAAGACAGGAG
>NW_028145521.1:280000-317500 GCF_977016875.1 Pavona decussata
CTAGCGGTTCACACATTCTGCACGCATTATTCATAGCTTAATTATTCCGAGTGGTTCACACATTCTGCACGCATCTAGTATTACAACACCAACAAAATTTTAACCGAGAAAGCCCCTTAATAAATTTTAGATTCACCTGTACAAGCTATTAAACGGCCCCAACTATTGGTATAAAAGCATGAATTAAGGAAGGTATATATAAATTTATAACAACGTCAGTAAACAAGAAATGAAAAGGTGTTTGGTGATATAATAATAATAATAATAATAATAGTAATAATAATAATAATAATAATAATAATAATAATAATAATAATAATAACAATACACTGTCTTAGAAAATTACATGAAACTGGGTTTCCAATAAGACTGCTGCAGTCCGAATGTTACAAGAGTGTTACCAGTTTCAAAGATAGCAGGTTGTGGACCACAAGCCTTTTTTTAATGGAAAGATAAAAAATACCCAGTGGTTTAGGTGCTGTGTGGTGTCCCCCTCCCCCTCCCCCCCCCCCCCCCCCCCACCTTCTTAGAATTTTCAATGATGTTCAGTGAGAAGGAAAGAGAAAGGTCGTTAAAATAAATAATTCTCGAACCACACAACAGCCATTTTTTCAACGAATACTGAAATCTTTTAAATCTATTAATGAGTTACCATTAATGATTGACCTAGGCACTTACCAAGACAGTTTGAATTACCTAGGCACTTACCTTGCAGTTTGAATATAAATGATCGACCTAGCCACTTACCTAGACAGTTTGAATTACCTAAGCACTTACCTAGGAACTAATGGGGCTTATCTTTTAACATATATAACTACACACACCCACTTAAAGAAGGACATCTGATCAGCTTAAATTACCTAGGCACTCAATTACCTTGGCAGTTTGAATATTAATGATTTACCTAGCCACTTACCTAGACAGTTTGAATTACTAAAGCACTTACCTAGGCAGTAATGGGGCTTATGTTTTATTTTTAATTATATAACTATTGTGCGCTACACACACCCAGTTAAAGAAGGACATCTGATCAGAATACAACGTTTGCAAATTTGAGGTGTGTTCCTTTCTTTTCTCTCCTTGTTATTTTGATAACCAGTCAACATTATTTTCTCACAAAAATAACGCATCGATACGTGCAAATAAAGCAGCTTGTATTTCTGGCAAAAAAAGGAGAAAATAATTCACATTGGACTCATTTATATCGTTTCACCACTGGTAATTTATTTATTACGAACCAATAACTAGACTACGAGCAGTTGCCTATTTTTCTTAGGGACAGTAAAGCTGGTGAACCTCACGAGTGGGCGCGAAAATTGCTTCCCTTGCCCGCGAGGCTCGCCAGCTTTCCTCTCCGTAAGAGAAAAAAGGCACTGCATTTAGTCTACAGTAACAATTGTATAACTAATCCCTGGGGTTTTCATTTATTCATTAGAATCAAGATGGCTTTTGTAAAAACAAGGTTTCTTGTCTTCATCATCACAGTGTTTCATGTGACGGTGATGGCAAAACAGTCCATGAAGTCTGGAGGTAAATATTCATAATAATCAACAAGAAGCCAAGAAAACCGAGAAACTTTAAAAGTAAAGTACCTTAGAAAAGCGCAAACTGTTCCCATAAAAATGGTTAAAAATATGGGCAAATATGAAAATGCATGTAGTTTGCGAGAATCGATTTTTTAGGGGAGGGGGACATATTTATCAAAAGTTTTAAAATCTTTTTTCCCTCAAAATAATAACTAGCGAGACACCGAAAGAAGGTGCGAAGTGTTTTCATCCAAGTAACTGAGAAAACATAAAAAATGGATAATTTTCTTTTACTTACAAGGAGAAATATATTACGCATATTAGTCTAGACACTCGAATCTGGTATAATTTTGCCCAAAGATTTTTTAAATGGCTAACCCATTTTACTTTCATATGCCTTGCTAGTGATCAGAGGTCTCCCGAGAGTGAATGCAGTGCAAAAAAGAAACACCACAATGCGAGCATTGCCTCTTCCAAAATGAAAATCTTGTTCATGTTTCTTGAGTGCCCTGTAGTTGAATCCTTTTGGAAAGAAGCTATAACGTGGTGAAATATAAAGCGTTCAGAAAACATTAATCTCAACTACTCTGAAATCCTTTATGGCTAAAAACCAGAATCTAAGAGCCTTTACGCGTTAAATCATTATCTTCTTATTGCTAAATACCATATATTTGTCGCAAGAAATCAATCAGTCTCCGAGCTTAAAGGTCTTTCTTGCCTTACTGGAAAGTAAAATCAAATGCGAAAAACAATTGGCCATTAAAAACTCAAACTGTAGAAAATACAACTGAGCTAAGTGGACCACTCTCTGCATTTGCAATGTGTATTTTTTTTTCTTTTCTCTCCTTGTCTATCTTCTTTGCACCTGTCTATTGCCAACCTTTGTTCTATGTTCCGACATGGTTGTATTGCGTTATTGTAAATCATGTAATTAGTAACAAACTTCAGCGTAATGTTTATTTGTACTTCACCGCATTGTAATATATAGTAAATAATGTAATGTAGGTAAGTAAATGTCAGTGAGATAGTGCAGTGTAATGCAAGATAGCGTTGTAGTGCTTTGTACATAATGCAAGTATTGTAAGTTGTGTAATTGTTAGTACTGCAAGTAAAGTAAACATTTATTGTAAACATAGTAAGAACTGTGTAATTTATCGCATGTAGCGTAAGCTGTGTTTACTACGGTGTGTCACGTAAAGCTAATAAAAAATAATGATAATCCAAAAAAATGAGAGAGTGGGTGCAGACCGTAAACCTTTTTTTACCCTAAGGTGGCCTTTGAGACGGAGAGTGGAAAGAAGTTCCGTTGTGAGCTGAAAGACCTAGTACCCAGTTTATGGCCTAGCTGCCACGAATCCTCTATAGCTCAGCTCATAGGTTCAACTCCTGTCAGGAACACTCGGACTTCCTTTTCTTGGGTATGACTGTGTCGCTCACTGAATTCTTAGAGTAGAAGTTGCTGTAACAACCATATATATTTTCAGCCGAACAATTAATTGACGCCAAATCTTTCTGAGGTTAAACAGACAAAAACCACGATTCATTAGATTAATGAAGTCTTTGGAATGATATATTGTTTAGCTCTAGCTACCAACGAAATCTTAACCGCGAATGCCGCTTAACAAATCGTAGATTTACCTGTACAAGCTATGAAACGGCCCCAACTATTAGTATAAAAGCATGAATCAAGGGAGGTATATATAAATTTATAACAACGCCAATAAACAAGAAGTGAAAAGGTGTTTGACGATAAAATAATAATAAAACACCGTTTTAGAAAGTTACATGATACATGGTTTCAAATAAGACTTGCAAAAAATTGTGAAGAAGACAGCCGCTGCAGTCCGATTATTACAAGAGTGTTGCCAGTTTCAAAGATAAGTAGATTGCAGCCATGTTTTCAACTTACACTGAAATCTTTTAAATCTATTAATGAGTTACCATTACTGAATGATTTACCTAAGCACTTACCAAGACAGTTTGAATTACCAAGGCACTTACCTAGGCAGTTTGAATATTAATGATTTACTTTGGCACTTACCAAGACAGTTTGAATATTAATAATTTACCTAGGCACTTACCTAGGCACTAACGGAGCTTATCTTTTAACATATATAACTACTGTGCGCTTAACACACCCAGTTCAACAAGGACATTTCGATCCGAATACAACGTTTTCAAACTTGAGGTATGTTCTACAAAATAGAAAATTGATCTTTGTCTTGTTTGCATGTTGTTTTTTCCTTCTTTTTTTTTTCTTTACCTTTCTTTTCTTTCCTTTTTTTTTTTTTTTTTGTTTTGTTTTTTTTTTTTTTTTTGTCGTTAACCTGTCAACATCATTTTCTGACAAAGGTAACGCATAGATACATGCAATTAAAGCGACTTGTATTCAGTCTGGCAAAAAAGGAGAAAATAATTCACATTCAACTCGTTTATATCGTTTCACCACTAGTAATTTACTCAATACGAACCAATAACTAGACTACGATCAGTTGCCTAGCCTATTTTTCTTACGCACAGTAAAGCTGGCGAACCTCGCGAGTGAGCGAAGAAAATTGCTTCCCTTGCTCGCGAGGCTCGCCAACGTTACTGTCCGTAAGAGAAAAAAAGGCAATGCATATAGTCTACAGTAACAATTGTATAACTAATCCCTGGGGTTTTTCTTTTATTCGCTAGAATTAAGATGGCTTTTGAAAAAACAATGTTTCTTGTCTTCGTCATCACAGTGTTTCATGTGGCGGTGATGGCAAAACATTCCATGAAGTCTGGAGGTAAATATTCATAATAATCACCAAAAAGCCAAGAAAACCGACAAACTGTCAAAAAAGTAAAGTACCTTGGGAAAGCGCAAACTGTTTCCTTAAAAGATTATTAAAAAGTACAGGAAAATATGAAAATACATGTAGCTTACGAGAATCAATTTTTGTTTAGGCACAAATCTTATTTCCCTCGAAATAATAACAAGCGAAACACCGGAGGAAGGTGCGAAACGTTTTCATCCAAGTAACTAAGAAAACATAAAAAATGGATTTTTTTACTTACAAGGAGAAATATTTTGCGAATATTTGTCCGGACACTCAAATCTGGTATAATTTTGCCCAAAGATAATTCAATGGCTTGCCATCTTTACTTTCATAACCTAAGCTAATGATCAGAGTTCCCCGAGAGTGGGTGCAGAATGTTAAGCTTTTTTACCCAAAGGTGACCTTTGAGACGGAGAGTGGAAAGAAGTTTTGTTGTGAGCTGAAAGAGTAGAAATACCTAGTACCCAGTTTACTGAATGGCCTAGCTCCCACGAATCCTCTATAGCTCAGTGTATAGGTTCGACTCCTGTTAGGAACACTCGGAGTTCCTTTCCCCGAGTATGACTGTGTCACTGTGTCATTGAATTTTAAGAGTAGAAGTTACTGTAACAACCATATATATTTTAGCCGAACGATTAATTGACGCCAAATCTTTCTGGAGCTAAAGAGACAAAAACCGCACTGCGTCAGTTTTATTTTATTTATTTATTTTTTTTATGGAAAAGAACTGCAATATTCAGTAACCCAATTTCCTTGATTAATTTCACGCCATTTGACGTTTAAAAAAAAAAAAACGCCGCGTACTCAAGCAGTTTAAGGCCTGGGTTTGAAGGGTGTTCAGAAATTATGAATGTTCCTCTATATCTTCGGTTTGTCTGCCTAGAACAAGATGAAATTTTCCCTGAATATTAAACTTAATGTTTTCTTTTGCCTTAACGTATAATATTGATCACGTGACACATCACGTGACCAAAAAATGAGAATTTCGTAAATCGGCGATATGGCGGCGAATTTTCTTTATAAAGATAACTGAATTAGTGTTTCCGAAGCAGATTTTAAATATTTAACTTTCTACGTTTGGAATGACTGTCCGTAAGTTTTTAAATTGGAGAAATTAACGATCAAAGGTTGAATTGTGGACTAAAAAATGACCTTTGCCCTGATAATTTTTTTCTGGAAAACAATGGACGATCATTCCAAACGTGAAGCTATGGAGATATTTAATCTTTATTAGAAACGCGTTTTTGTTTGATGTTATCTCTTAAAACCGTCGCCTACCAGTCAAATCTTTGCTTTTTTCACAAAAATGATCACGTGACATGTCACGTGATCTATAGCACTACTTATTATGCTTAAAAATTTTCAGAATAATGAGATCTTTTTATCTTCCAAATTTCAGTTCAGTGCCATTGAATTTGTTAAAGTTATCTAGAATAAACCATTTTTCCTCTTAAAAGCCCTTGACCCAGGCCTTAAACTGCTTGAGTAGAAGGGCATAAATTAAAATAAACGTCTCGCCCGTTTACTCTAAATACCACAACTGATTGTTAGGTTTGAAATCTATTTGGAAATGACGGTTGTGTACCTGATTTTCATAGATAATTTACTTCACTCATTTCACGTAAAACAAAAAAAGCCGTGTTACCATCTTCCTCACAAACATCTCCTTTCTAGATGTGGTCATTCCGCTCCTTTCGCTTAACCAATCACCTTTTATCTATCAAAGTCTGGAAAGACCATCTTCGCTCGATTTTAAAGTCCTCTTCGCGTGATACCTCTAAAACAAATGCTTTTTATCGAGCTGAAGGATAAAGGTGGAAAGTTTTGTTTAAAAAATTATTTAAAATAATGGAAAACAATTTAACCTACGCTGTAAGAGCGTGTTTTGTCAGCTGAAAACATTCACTTAAAAACCTCTCGTACTAAAAACATAAAGACACTTAAATATTGAACCCTGAGTTAAATACTCAGAAAGACTCTATTCCCGCCAAACTCTTTACATGACTCTGCGTGCGAATACTTCATTATGATCACATATTTTCGCTTTTATTTGTCTCTAAGGAATTCTTTTACATTTATATTCGTTTTCATTTCGCTCATCACCTGACTTGATAATGACGTTGAGCAAAGGTCGGAATGTCGTCGCTTTTTAAACTTTTAAAGCAAGATGGTTTTAAATTTTTTCAAGTTTTCAACATTATCGCAATGTTTTATAGTTAAATTGTTTAACAAATCTCTTCTTCTGCACTGAAATCTCCCTTTAAAATAAAACTTCCAACTTTGTTTTCACGTAACGATTTTTACTTATCTAACCGAATAGTTTCATTAGTTTGTCTTTAATTTAACTTCATAAGTATTGAGTCTTAGGTGTTCATTCGTTTTGGCTTGAACGCAAAAGTTTTCGGTGGAATTTGACTGAGGAACAACAGCGGGTGCAAATGGGCGTCTCTAATCTCGTATCTAGAAGTTTTCTTTTCGAAGAAAACATCTGGAAAAAGCAGCCACGTTCTTCAATCTGATTGGCCAATGGAAATGGAACGTGCGCAGACTTTTCAGATCTTTGCTTTGCATGCTCGTAGAAAAATATATCTTGACACTTCTGTCATTTTTCGAAAGTGGTTTCTCATATCAGTTTAAACGTTACGTTGATTAAACTATGACAAGTTTTCATAAACATACAGCTTTTTAATAGTGTTGTCTCTCTCTTCTAAGTTTTCCTTGGCAATGTGGCCCGTACAACTAACTTATAAGCGCGATTCAACGCGCACACTTTCGCTACCATTGTCAACGTACAAAACGTACATTGGCGGCGTCTTTGTTTTTCCCAGAATCTTGAAATCGTTGATGTTCCTTTTCTGGAAACTGAAGGTGAAATATTACCGACATTTATGGCGATAAAATTTATCTTGAAAATCCATCTTGGCCAATAAGTGAGCATGTTGAGCATGCGCAGTTATGCTATGTGTCACATTCCTGACACATCAATCTCGTATGCAGAGTCCCCAGGCTCTTTGCACAGCGGTTGGTCGCCAGGAGAGACTCACTTTGCTGCTGGAATTACAGAATTTGAAAAAGAAAGGGAAAAACAAAAGGAATTTCGATAATTGTAATAAATTTTCAAGTTATGAGGACACGTGTTTTTGAACATATGTATCAACAATCGTTCAATTCTGCTATTATTTTGCCTGAAAAAGTTTCAACGTTTAAGCTCGTTTCCTTTACAAGCTTTGTTTGTTTGTTTTTTTATTTTTTTTATTTTTAACAATCTTTATGTGCAAACAGGACATGACATTTTCAATACTGTGCACTATTAACGTTACTTACAAATACACAAAGTACTGTACAGGCCCGCAAATGATCCCCGGACCGGAAATGATCCCCAAATTGAACCGCAAATGATCCCCGGACGGGAAATGATCCCCAGATTGGACCGCAAATGATCCCCGATCGCCTCACCATAAATATTGAAAGGAATGGACTTAAATTTGGACAATGGATTTCAACTTTATGGAATTCATATTTTTTTTAATAACACCAGTCGTGATATTTAAACTATTTGCAGGCAAATTTCACAACTTCAAAAATCAGCAACACAGTAACTTCAGCAACTTCAATAATATAGCAGCACAGTACAACAGACCTATAAACTGTAACATGCATGTATATGATTTACTTATACCATTACAATGCCTAAAAATGTGCAAGAATTGTACGAAACTCTTCCAAATTAAAAAATTAAAAAGCGGGTCAGTTAAGACTTTCACTTGATTTTTTTTTTCGAAAAAGGAAGGAGAATCGGTCAATGCGCTTCAGATGGCGGTCAAATCTCGCCCACTATCGTCGCCTTTGTTCTTAATCGGGGGTTTTAGCCTCGGTCGTCCAATACGTTATCGTGTAATATGTTGATTTTGTCTTTCGTTTTCGTTTTGCCACTGACTGGACTCCCAGTCCTTCTTTAATTTTTTTTTTTACAAAACACACTGTCGTCGGCATAGACCTGCAGAAGACCATTGTCCCCCTCATAGACGCCTTGGGAATAGCTGTCAATTTTTTTCCGCATTTTAGGCAAAATTCGCCCTTCTCCATACTTCAATTTTAATTCTTCGAGTACATCTTTTATTTTTGCGTCCATTTGCTGAAGGCTATGGAAGTTGCTTTGATGGGCTTCATGTCTCACCAAAGGAATGCTGTCGAAACCGGCTTCTTATTGTCTATGGTTACTTGAGTAGATTATAGGTAAGCCTTCTCTCCTTAGCTAGACATCGCAGCAAACGGAATATCGAAAATGTTCACCAGACCTGATAAGGCAACAAAGTCACCTCACTCGCGGGTAATGGACATCCGCCGAAGGTGCGTCTTCCACCCACTATGATTCGCGAATTCTCTAAAGTGAATGTGTTTGGGATGGGAGTGGCTGGGTTACTTCGGGGAAAGCTCACTACATCAGTGCGTGCGAAATTGTGGTACTCTCTGAAGAGGCTTTCCCATTCGAGTAAGTTGGCCTGTTCCAGTTAAGTATTTTTGAGTTGCACTGTCAAAATTTGTTTCGTATTGTTCGCTCTATTTGAAAACTGATGACGAATTTCGTACAATTCGTACACATTTTAGGCGTTGTAATGGTGTACGTAAATTATGTACACAGGCATGTATGTTCCAGTTTATAACTAAATTGTTCTGCTGCACTGAGCTGCTACATTATAATTTTTAAAGTTGTGAAATTTGCATGCAGATAGTTTAATATAACTGACTAAAATTTTTAAATATAACGACTGGTGTTATTAAGAAAAAAAAAGCTTTGTATAAAGTTGAAAATCACTGTCCAAATTTGAGTTCATTCCATTTTACATTTATGGTGAGGCGATCGGGGATCATTTGCGGTCCAATCTGGGGATCATTTCCCGTCCGGGGATCATTTGCGGTTCAATTTGGGGATCATTTCCGGTCCGAGGATCATTTGCGGGCCTGTACAGAACTTTAAGCACTGTACTTAACTAATTGGGTGAAAAAAGGCTCTTGTTATTAATAGCGTCTGTTCCTGCATGCAAACTATACTTTGTGTGGAAATGTAAGGGCGCAGACTGTAAACACTAAATTAAGCTAAATTTCTCAATTCATCCAATAAAAGTAATTAAAAAAAAATGTGTGTACCTTTCGTTGCATACCGTTATTTTACCGTTCTGCGCCCTCCATTGTGATCTATAAGACGGATTTTGGGCTGTCTGTAGACACACTAGCAACTTGTGCAAAAAAAGTGTGTGTGCCCACATTTCTTCACCATGAATTAATGTGCATTACACTTAAATAGAGATAACGTGCTTCGGATAGATTTCATCTGATTTTCGCAAATAAAATTAAATTCAAAATTAAACAATCTTAATTTGAACTTAATTAAGTTGAAGTATTTTAAAAGTCTGTTTTATTGAAAATTGCAACTTCAGTACGTATACATGTGCTCTGAAATGCAATCATTGATTGCGCAGTAACTAAAAAGCAAAGAGTGTGATGCGATAGGTAGGTGCAAGATCGGCCAATACCAAGATTACCAAAGATTTAATAAACCACCATTAAGTTCTGTCAAACTAAACTTTGTTGTCAACTTTTGTAGTTTTTGTAACAGCCGCCTCCTTTCTCGAAACAATTACATCTAACGTGAACGTGGCGAAGCGGAAAGCCATTTTGTTTCTCTTCAATGACCAGGTAGCTGATTTCGGAAAAGACAAGCGAATCGTCAACCTGTTTACAAGAGGATCCCACCATCGCAACCTAAGCGGATAAACGTATCCTGGGCACGCTGATTTCTTTATCAATCGCTATGAGCAGGTAGTACAGAGACCCTTTAGTTATCTCCTCGTTGATCTAAAAACCACCACTCAAGATAACTGTAGGCTACGAAAGAACATATTAAATACCTGGCGAAGAAATATTTGATAACATAGGGGTAACGGAAAATATCTCGCAGCAACAAGTGCAGTATCTCAAGCAATAGAACCTTATGACTCCCCCAGTAATTCCATGCAGCAATGCGGAAATTGCTCGATTCTATGAATTAGGTCGTCTTTCGTGATCATACCTCGGAGACTATGAAAGAACAAAGCATAACATGCAGCTGCAAAACAAGTATTTGACGTCTACGGAAACAGTTGAATTACAGATCCAGAAAATCAAATTCACATTACTCTAAAGAACACAGAGTAATTTGTAACAATCTCCAGGACTTCTGTGATGTTCCGCCGCTCATTCAAAAACCAGTGACTGTACAGGAGACCGCTATCTAAACGCCAATGACTACACCAGGCGACGGCTGCATAAGACTGACCAATGGCAACACAAACAACTCCCGCGGAAGCCTCACTTCCCTCATCCCATCCACCTTAACACCCCCTCCCACAGTACCCTCACTTACACCGAAAAGAAAAATACTTCCCCGAATTCGGTTTAAATTATACTCGGATGATCATGATCGTCCACCGAAAAGATCACGGCGAATTCGCGGAAACCAAACCTACATGGGTAAAAACTTTGTTTTGTACTTGAATTTTTTAACAATTTAACAAATAATTATTACTAAAATCTTTGTGTGTGTGTTGAGTGTGCGTCGTTATTGACATGCAACAATTTAGCAGCTGGAATATTTTCATTCGGAGCACTGTATTAAACAAAGACAACAAAAGACTATTTTGTTTATTTACAGAACTGTTTAATCGCCAACAAAGCTTAACTGAAATAACACAATAACCTGGGTTATGGTGCATGAAAGGGAACACGCAACTCTTTTTTCAATGGGACTTGAATGTTTTAAACCATCTTGTATTAATTTACAGGTAATAACAACAAACGTATTAAGCAAGACATGACTCAGAGATAGTAATGCTTGCGAAATGTGCGTCAGGTGATTATATTGAAAAAAAAAGAGGCACTTACGCTATACTTAGGGAGTTTGTACATTATCAATTTACCAAGGCAGTTTGAATATTAATGATTTACCTAGGCACTTACCCAGACAGTTTAATTTACCTGGGCACTTACATTGCAGTTTAAATATTAATGATCTACCTAGGAACTTACGTAGGTAGTTTAAATATTAATGATTTACCTATGCACTTAACTAGACAGTTTGAATTACCTACAAGTAGGCACTTACACCGCAGTTTAAATATTAATGATTTACTTTAGTACTTACCTAGGCATGCACTAACAGGGCTTATATTTTAACATATATAACTACTGTGAGCTACACAAAGCCAGTTGAAAAAAGACATCTGATCAGGATTAACACAACGTACGTTTGCAAACTTGAGGTATGTTCTACAGAGTAGAAAACTGATCTTTGTCTTGTTTCCGTGTTGTTTTCTTTCTTTTTCTTTTCCTTTCTAGCATTCCTTTTCTTTTTTTTTTCTTTCGTTAGCCTGTCAACATTTTTCTTCACTAAGATAACGCATCGATACGTGCAACTAAAACTGCTTGTATTTCTGGCAAAAAAAAAGGAGAGAACAGTTCACATTGGAGTCGTTTATATCAATCTTTCACCACTGCCAAATTACACAATACGAATCAGTAACTAGACTATGAGAAGTTCCTTATTTTCTTAGCCAGGGAGTAAAGCTGGCGAACCTCACGAGTGAGCGCAAAAATTTATCCGCTTGCTCGCGAGGTTCACCTGCTTTACAGTCCTTCAGAAAAATAAAGACTTGCTTGTAGTCTACAGTAACAAATGTATAATTGAACCGTGGGGTTTTTCTTTTATTCGCTAGAATCAAGATGGCTTTTGAAAAAACTATGTTCCTTGTCTTCGTCATCACAGTGTTCCATGTGGCGGTGATGGCAAAACACTCCGTGGAGTCTGGAGGTAAATATTCATCATTTCATAAGCTTAGCTAGTGATCAGAGTTCTACCAAGAGTGGGCGCAGAGAGTAAAGGTTTTTTACCCTAAGCTGATATTTTAGACGGAGAGTGGAGAGAAGTTTTGTTGTGAACTGAAAGAGGGTAGAAATACGTAGTACGCAGTTTAATGGCCTAGCTCTGACGACTCCCTTGTAGCTCAGTAAATAGGTTCGACTCCTGTTGCTGTAACAACCATATATATATACTTCAACCGAAAATTCAATTTACACCAAACTTTTTTGGAGTTACAGAGACAAAAACCACATTTAGTTAGCGTTAATTTTTTGTGGAAAAGAACTACATTATTGCAAACATTTTAACAACCCAATTTCCTGGATTTAATTCAATGCCTTTAGTAAATGTTCAAATAAACGCCGGGTAAATAGGGCATTAATACGTCTCGTCCGTTTATTACAAATACCACGATTGTTTGTTAGGTTTGAAATTTATTTGAAAATGACGGATATGTACCCGATTTTCACAGACAATTTATTCCACGCATTTCCGTAGAAGAAAACAAGCCGTGTTACCCTCTTCCTCACAAACATCTCTTTGCCAGATGTGGTCATTCAATTCCACTCCTTTCACTAAACCAATAAGAAGACTTCCTTCGCTCGAATTTAAAGTCGTTTACGCGTTTTTTAATTATTTAAAACAGTGGAAGGCAATTAAACCTACGCTTTAAGAGCGTGTAGCAATAACTTTCTGTCAGCTGAAAACATTCACTTCAAAACCTCTCGTACTTAAAACATAAACACACTTAAATTTCTTTTTAAAATAAAACACTCCCAACTTTGTTTGCACGAAATTATTTTTATTGATTCGAATTCACCGAATAGTTTCCTTAGTTTGTCTTTAATTTAACTTCATAAGTATTGAGTCTTAGGTGCTCACTCGTTTTCGCTTGAACGCAAAAGTTTTCACAGCGAGAGAAAATGGGCGTCACTAATCTCGTACCCAGATGCTTTGTTTTCAAAGAAAACATGTAAGTCATGTTCTTCCAATCTGATTGGCCAATAGAATGGCACGTGCACATAACTTTTCAGAACTTTGCTTTGCATGCTCGTAGCAAAATCTATCTTGACACTTCTGTCATTTTGAGAAAGTGGTTTCTCATATCGGTTTAAACTGTACGTTGATTAAACTGCGACACGTTTTCATAGACACACACAGCTTTTTAATAGTGTTGTCTCTCTGTTCAAAGTTTTGTGAAAAATTTTTCTCGGCAATGTGACCCGTACAACTAACTTATACGCGTGATACAGCGCGCACACTTTGGCTAACATTGTCAACGCACAAAACTTATATTAGCGGCGTCTTTGTTTTTCCCATAAACTTAAAACCGTTTATTTTCTTTTTCTGGATATACGGAAGGTGAAATATTACCGACATTTATTGCGATAAAATTTATCTTGAAAATCCATCTTGGGCAAAACGTTATGAAGTGTAATTACCGCCCAAAATTAATACTTGGTATTTTGCTATTGAGACTCCGTTCTGGTATTTTGTTATTTAGAGATGCAGCTCTGTTATTCAGTTCTGGTATTTTGCTATTCAGACATGCAGTTCTATTATTCAGTTCTGGTATGTTGTTCTTTAGGCATGCAGTTCTGTTATTCAGTTCTTGTATTTTGCTATTCAGACATGCCGGTCTGTTATTCAGTTCTGGTATTTTGCTATTCAGACATGCAGTTCTGTTATTCAGTTCTGGTATTCTGCTATTCAGACATGCAGTTCTGTTATTCAGTTCTTGTATTCTGCTATTCAGACAAGCAGTTCTGTTATTCAGTTCTTATATTCTGCTATTCAGACAAGCAGTTCTGTTATTCAGTTCTTGTATTCTGCTATTCAGACAAGCAGTTCTGTTATTCAGTTCTTATATTCTGCTATTCAGACAAGCAGTTCTGTTATTCAGTTCTTATATTCTGCTATTCAGACAAGCAGTTCTGTTATTCAGTTCTTATATTCTGCTATTCAGATATGCAGTTCTGTTATTCAGTTCTGGTATTCTGCTATTCAGACAAGCAGTTCTGTTATTCAGTTCTTGTATTCTGCTATTCAGACAAGCAGTTCTGTTATTCAGTTCTTATATTCTGCTATTCAGACATGCAGTTCTGTTATTCAGTTCTGGTATTCTGCTATTCAGACATGCAGTTCTGTTATTCAGTTCTTATATTCTGCTATTCAGACAAGCAGTTCTGTTATTCAGTTCTGGTATTTTGTTATTCAGACATGCAGTTCTGTTATTCAGTTCTGGTATTTTGCTATTCAGATATGCAGTTCTGTTATTCAGTTCTGGTATTTTGTTATTCAGATATGCAGTTCTGTTATTCAGTTCTGGTATTTTGCTATTCAGATATGCAGTTCTGTTATTCAGTTCTGGTATTTTGCTATTCAGATATGCAGTTCTGTTATTCAGTTCTGATATTTTGCTATTTCAACAGTGAAACCTGCAGTTTTGTGATTGCGTTATGTCATTTTCATGATGTGCATTTTATTTTGGTCTCAAGCAGTTTTGAAGGGTGTTCACAAATTATTAATGATCCCCTAGACCTTCGGTTTGTCTGCCTAGAACAGGATGAAATTTTCCCTGAATATTAAACTTGATGTTTTCTTGTGCCTTAACGTATAGTTTTGATCACGTGACACATCACGTGACCAAAAAATGAAACTTTTGTAAATCAGCGATATGGTGGCGAATTTTCTTTATATAGATAACTGAATTAGTGTTTCCGAAGCAGATTATAAATATTTAACTTTCTACGTTTGGAATGACTGTCCTTAAGTTTTTAAATTGGAGAAATTAACAATCAAAGGTTGAATTGTGGACTAAAAAATGACCTTTGTCCTGATAATTTTTTTCTGGAGAACAATGGACGATTATTCCAAACGTGAAACGATGTAGATATTTAATCTTTATTAGAAACGCGTTTTTGTTTGATGTTTTTTCTTAAAACCGTCGCCTACCTGTCAAATCTTTGCTTTTTTCACAAAAACGATCACGTGACATGTCACGTGATCTATAACACTACTTATTGTGCTTAGAAATTTTCAGAAAGATAAGATCTTTTTATCTTCCAAATTTCAGTTCAGTGCCATTGAATTTGTTAAAGCTACCTAGAATAAACCATTATTCCTCTTAAAAGCCCTTAACCCAGGCCTTAAACTGCTTGAGGTGTTTTGATGTGGTAACATGCAGTTCAGCATGGCACTCAGTAACGAGTTTTCGACACAATAATTTATTTCCCGCCAAAATGTAAATATTTTAATTTATGCTGTGAGTCCAAAATGGCCGACGAACAGGAAATGATAAGACGTCTTCTAAGTAAGTCAGTCAGTGGTATCATTAGTAAATTGACTTCAAGAAACACTTATTTTAGATCGAATCGACAGCTTACAGTATCGTGTTGATTGGCTGTTAATTACACAACGGTAAGATACCTTGATACTGGAATTATTGACGCGAAATAAGAGAAGCTAGAGAATTTCTGAACGGATCGAAAAGTGGAGGCCTTTTCACATCGTGCACAGCACAACAAATATGTACTGGTGCAAGAGGAAGACCGGTGTTTGATATACCCAAAGAACAGCTGAAATTTCTTACAGAGAAAAGGTTCACTGCTGAAGAAATGGCTCAACTGTTTGGTGTCAGCAAACGTACGGTTGAAAGGCGTAAGTCTAAGAGGAAACTACGCTCACTTGTCAGATGCTGAATTAGATTCAATAGTTGGAGATGTAATACGTCCGACTTTCCCAACGTTGGTTGCAAACGAATGAGTGGACTGTTATTGGGCCGTGGTTTCAGAATTAGCAATCGAGGATTCGGGAGTGCATGCGTCGAGTAAACCCTGAAGGTGTACTTCTACGTGCATTGGAGTTAAGGTTAATACAAAGAAGACGTTATTATGTTGAAGGCCCTCTTTTCTTATGGCACATCGATGGCAACCACAAGTTAATCAGGTAATTACACTGTAAGATCTTTGGTTTACTTCTCCCCGCGTGACCGGGCCTTTGAGAAGGGAAGCTGGAGTCGACTTTTGTTTTGACAGAAACCTTACTGAATATGAATATATGTAAAATATATTTTGAACTGCGGATGAAAGATTAAATGGAAGGAAGATCCTCGCAGCTAGTACGCAACTTAAACAGTTGCAAAAGAAAGCCTGATTTTTTTTTTAATATTTTGAAGTTTCTTTTCGCAACTGCTTAAGTTCCGTACTCACTGGGAGGATCTTTCTTCTATTTGATCTTTTATCTGCAGTTCAAAATATATGTCACATGTATTCATATTAATTTATTTATCCTTCACGGTTATATTACGAACTCACAATATGACCAGCTCCCAGTTGGCTAGAGCACTACACCGGCATCGCAGAGGTCATGGGTTCGAATCCCGTTCAAGCCTGAATTTTTTTTCAAGCTTTCTTTTAGCAACTGCTTAAGTTGCGCACTAACTACGAGGATCTTTCTTCCATTTAATCTTTCATCAGCAGTTCAAAATATATTTTACATATATTCATATTCAGTAAGGTTTCTGTCAAAACAAAAGCCGACTCTAGCTTCCCTTCTGCTCAAAGTCCCGGTCACGCGGGGAGAAGTTAACCAAAAATTTTACAGTGTAATTACCTGATTAACTTGTGGCTGCCATCGATGTGCCATAAGGAGAGAGAAATTTCAAGCACTTTTTATAGATATCGAGTACTAATTTGAGCACTTTTTTGCTATGTTTTGAGCACTTTTTGGCGATTTTTCCAGCGCAATCGGGGCAGGCCTATTGCTGACACCAAACAGTTGAGCCATTTCTTCGGCAGTGAACCTTTTCTCTGTAAGAAATTCCAGCTGTTCTTTGGGTATATCAAACGCCGGTCTTCCTCTTGCACTAGTACATATTCGTTGTGCTTGGCACGATGTGGAAAGGCCTCCACTCAGTTCTCGATCCGTACAGAAATTGTCTAGCTTACCTTAGGCAGCGAACTATTCTCGCGTCAATAATTCCAGTATCAAGGTATCTTACCGTTGTGCGATACAGCCAATCAACACGATACTGTAAGCTGTCAATTCGATCAAAAGTAAGTGTTTCTGAAGTCAATTTACTAATGATACCACTGACTGAATTACTTAGAAGACGTCTTATCATTTCCTGTTCGTCGGCCATCTTGGGCTCACAGCATAAATTAAAATATTTACATTTTGGCGGGAAATAAATTATTGTCGAAAACTCGTTACTGAGTGCCATGCTGAACTGCATGTTACCACATCAAAACACCAAAATAAAATGCACATCATGAAAATGACTCAACGCAATCACAAAACCGCAGGTTTTACTGTTGAAATAGCAAAATGTATCAAACTGAATAAAAGAACTGCATATCTGAATAGCAAAATACCAGAACTGAATAACAGAACTGCATGTCTGAATAACAAAACACCAGAATTGAATAACAGACCTGCATGTCTGAATAGCAAAATACCAGAACTGAATAACAGAACTGCATGTCTGAATAGCAAAATACTAAGTATTAATTTTGGCGGTAATCACACTTTTTGCTACAAATGTAGAGCATGCGCCGTTATGCTATGCGTCACAATCCTGACACATCAATCTCATATGCAGAGTCCTCAGGCTCTTTGCCCAGCGGTTGGTCACCAGGAGAGAGTATGGTCGGGGAACCGGAATTTTATTACCGCCGATTTCCGCGGTAAAACAATGCAAGCTGTTTCGGGGCAGCCAATCAAAAATAAATAATAATAATAATAATAAATTTTGTCGAATTCTCCAGTCTCTTCTGGTGACCAACCGCTGGGCAAAGAGCCTGAGTACTCTGAGCACGAGATTGCCCACACATGAAAAGGGGATTTTACCAGATGTTGTACAAGTTTAAAGGAGTGAGAAGACGTAGATACGAGAGTACAGTGTCACTTTATTACAAGGCCTATTGCTATTTAAACTTTGCTGGAATTATAGAATTTAAAAAAGAAAGGAAAAACAAAAGGAATTGTAATAACTGTTATAATTCCGTCTTGAAAACAATGCCATCGTGAGAATAGACAACGTTTTCAAGTAATATGTCAAAAACGAGGGCGAGTGCTTTATCACGGGTTCCAAATACCGAGACTGTTTCGAGGTATTTGGAACCCGTGATAAAGCACGAAGCCCGAGTTTTTGACATGTCTTCTCAAATGAAACAATAAGAAATTAATCTCATTAAAATGCAAATGTTTGATCTCAGATGAAAAACATGTTTCATCTCAGATGAAAACCTGGTGGTGTTTCATCTGGTGTTTCATTGGGGTATCAAGATTCATCCACCTGACCGAAATGGAGGTCATTTATTGGCTTTTGACTGCATGAATAATTAATGAGTTTAAGAAAGTTATGAGGACGAACGTTTTTGAACGTATGTATCGACAATCGTTCAATTCTACTATTATTTCGCCTGAAAAAAGTTTCAACGTTTAAGCTCCTTTCCTTTACAAGCTTTGTTGTTCGTCATAGCTCAAGGAAACTCAGACTTGGTTGATTGCGAAGCTTCTCAAACAGGAATTTGGAAAAAAAAAAAAGATGTGGAAGTGATTAGGAGTACTCACGGAGTGGAAAGTTGCTGTTTAGCAACAGTTTATTGACTGCTGAATATGAAGACAGGGATTAAACAAACAAACAAACATGAAATGTGTTGTTTAGTCTATTATTTCTGATAAACCAAAATTATTACAACAGTATGATAATTATAATTATCGAAAGTTTTCCTGCAGAGTTGTGCTGATTAAAATAATATTTTTTGCGTGGTGCCGGTTACATAATGTATTCAGAGTGTTACCACAAACATTCCTTGCAGTTTGCCCCGCGGAAAAGGAAGTCATTGATGCGATTGATAAACAAAACGACGAGGTTAAGAAACAGCAAGAAAAGGTTAAGAACCTAGTCGACAGAATAGCCGCAGAGATTGAACGTACCAGTTGCTTTGAAGGTAGGTAAAAATGACTTTACATTATAAAGACAGAATCAGTTGGAGCATGAATGTTGCGTTACCACAGCATAAAGTTAATACTTGACAGCCGACAGCAAGGAAAACAAAAATAAACCCTTACCCTTTGGTTGAGAGAGCCTCTTAGACATCAATACAACCTTTCAAACTCAATTTGCTTAGGAAACCACTTCGTTACATCCTGGGTCGAGCTAATCCACTTCTATAAATGTAATCAACTAGAATCGAAGCAGATTATCAGTCACCTCTACTAGTGGGAAAGGACCCAAACCCAGTGTTGGGATACAAAATTTGGACTGCATGAATGTGACTTTTTAACAAAAATATTTTTCAGCACCTATTGCCTATTTCTCTTTGAAGTTAATATACATTTACTAGAATGGAAATCCACTTTGTATATAGGAGGGATACTTTGTAAAAAAAAAATTGACGACTGCTTTGTATAGTCTTTACTCTTCAAAAAATGATACCAGCAAAATGTCAAAACTGAAGGGCTTTGTGACGTTTCCAGAAACTAATCAAAACGCCCAAAACTAAAGGAGAAAAATCTTTTTGGAAATATACTTATTGATTAGAAATTGAACTCGAATTAAACTTCTGGTCAATCCAGAATTAGCTTAATCGGGCTTAAAACAACTGGACCCAGAAGGTCAAAAAAAGGCGAGTAACTAAACTCGCTTCCCGGGTCAGAAAAGAGGAACAAGAGACCCCATTTTGAAGAAATTCAAGTTGTTCAAGTTAACCCAAAATGACATCTGAAACTGACTGGCGCAATCTTCTGGCAACCTCTTATTCATTCAAACGCAATATAAACAGAGGGATCTGTTTAGTTACAAGTGTCATTAATTCCGACAATAAACCTTGGAGTTCAAAAACCACGCCCCCGCACGATGTAGTACGTACTCTTTCATTCACAACGTGGACAAAATTTCCGGACCCAAGCTGTAGCCACCAATTCTAAAATATTCATCATAATTGACATCTTCAGGTTGAAAACAGGAAACTTAAAAACTCCAAACTCGTGCCACTGATCACTAAACCTTTAATCATTGTCAGTTTGTCACCAAAACTATTAAGATTCAAGTTGAACACCGTTTTAGTGAGATCACGTAGCACAGTTTAAAAGGGAGATAGAAAAAAATACGAGTTGTACTAGGTACCATGCAAAAACACTAGTAAGTGATAGGCATAATAAGTACTTACAGGACACGCTTGACCTCCAGAACTGGAAACATGATAAGATGAAAATTCACACAATGAACGACCGCCTTGAAACTGACATTTTTCTTTTCACAAACAGTGTTCGTTTTATATCCACCTCTAATAATGTTATCAGTTGCATAAAATACACGTTATGCATTGGTGAGACAGGAGGGAGACTAGATGACCGACTCCGAGACATTAAAATAAACAAGATGCCCCCTAATGGCATTTACACGGAGCCACATTTATTCCCCATTGTATGCTTCGCAGATTTTTTTAACTATCTAGTAAAACCGCAAATTTTTAAAGCCATTCTCCCTTTCCAATTGAAATATTGCATTACGATGCTCGAGATCATACCGGAAATTTCTTTCTGAAAACATCATGACAGGGGCAGACATCTATTGCATTACATCATTGTAGATTATTCGAGAGCATACCGGGAATTGTTTTTGGAAAAACGTCATGACCCAGGCCAGATTGCATATCTGACTCAGAAAACAAAAGACAATACTATTGCTGAAGACAAAACTTAAAGACAGACAAAAAGTCTTCCTACATGAACACGAAATCTTGACAATCAAACCTTTAATTTTTACAACTATCCTCCCTTCGCAATTGAAAGAATTGAATAGTTTTGTTCAGGAAGACTGCGGGATATTTTATCGTTTATTTACTTTCTCATAACGTCATGCTTACCAGTGACCTTTTCTTCGCGCTTTGTGGCTCTAAGACTGTCAAACAAAGCGTGATTCCTTCGCCAGGAACTCTCCAATTTCCACCGTTTTAGATGTCGAGTGCTTCTTGGAAAATATTCTTTTGATTTATCGCTTCAAAATGGTTACTTTTCCGTTAGAAAACGGAACACTTGAGTCCACAACATGTTAACAATATGGCAGCCACAAATTTAATCCGACTTTAATGAATAAATCAAATGATGCTTTGACGTCACATAGGTAGGGGTGAGTGGGTCCCCTACCTCGCGATATACGCGACAAGAATGGATTTTGATTGACCTGCTTTTGTTGAAGACAATGAGAACAATACATCCCTACTAGGAGAGGGGAGAGTTTAATGAATAAATTAATGTGCAGATTTGAAGCTACCATGAAAAAACAAGATGCCTATACTGGCATGTACGCGTGATGCTGTGACCGGTTCATTTATTCCAACTGTATGCTTCGCAAATCGATAAAACTATCCTTGTTAATGGAATAGTTTGAGTCACGAAGACCGCGTTACACTGTTTCCCCCTGTGTTACGCTTCTTATGGTTGACCGGAAATTGCGAAAATTCCATTGCGAGAACGTAAGCTTCTCAATGACCTCTTTTCATTCTGCCATCGTGCTTCTAAGACTGTCAAACAAAATACGATTCCTTCGCCAGGAACTCTCTAATTTCCACCGTTTTAGATGTCGAGTGCTTCTTAAAAGTCATTCTTTCGATTTACCGTTTCAAAGTGGTGAGGTGTCCGAATGAAAACGGCACACTTAAGTCCAAAACATGTTAACAATATGGCGCCACAAATTTAATCCGAGATTAGCGAACAAATCAAATGATGCTTTGACGTCACACTAGTAGGGGTGAGTGAGTCCCCTCCCTCGCGATATATACGCGACAAGAATGGATTTTGATTGGCCTGCTTTTGTTGAAGAGCCAATGAGAAGAATACATCCTTACTAGGAGAGGGGAGAGTTTAATGGATAAATTTATGTGCAGTTTTGTGGCTACGACGAAGAAAAAGAAATCGACCCGTTTTTAGACACGGTATGCCCCTCAGGGCATCCGACGTAACAAGATGCCCCCCTAATGTAATGTAGCTCCATTTATACCCCCATCGTATGCTTCGCAGATTTTTAAAAACTATCCTTCCTTCGCAATTGAAATAATTGAATGGTTTTATTCAGGGAGACTTCGTGACAATTTATCGTTGTGTTACTGGGAATCATACCGGAAATAGCTTCGCGATAACGTCATAACCCCCGCTTGAACTAATCTGGTGTCCTTCGTGTTAAATTATTCGATCTGTTTGTGAAAGCGTAATTTCTTCGCTGTGAGCTCTCCCAATTTCTACCGTTTCAACTGTCGAGTACTACTTAGAAGTTGTTATTTCGATTTACCGCTTGAAAAAGGTTTGTTTTCTTTCTGAAGACGGCAGATCAGAGTATCAAATTTATATATGTGGCCGCCATTGAACGAAAACAACCTTCTAAATGATGATTTGCTTTGACGTCACACAGGTAGAGATGAGTGGATCCCCTCCCTCGTGATATACGCGCCAATAATGGATTTTGATTGGGTCGTTTTTGTTGAAGACAATCAGAACAATAGATCCTTTCTGGGAGAGGGCAGAATTTAATGTAGGCTTAATGAATAAATCAAATGATGATTTGACGTCACACAGGAAAGGATAAGTGGGTCACCTCTCTCGTGATATATGCCTAAATAATAGATTTTGATTGGGCCGCTTCTGTCAAAGACAATCAGAACAATACATCCCTACCAGGGGAGGATATATTTTAATGCATAAATTAATGTGCCGATTTTTGACCACTACGAAGAAAAAACAAGATGCCTACACTGGCATTTACACGAGATGCTGCGGCTGATTCATTTATTCTAACTGTATGCTTCGCCGATTGATAAAACTATCCTTGCTAATGGAATAGTTTGAGTCACGAAGATCGCGTTACCAAAAATTTTGGAAATTCCATTACGATAACGTAAGCTTCTAATGACCTCTTTTTAAGTCTCCATCGTGGTTCGGGACTTCCCCGGGAACTCTCCAATTTCCACCATTTTAGATGTCGAGTGCTTCTTAGAAGTTATTCTTTCGATTTGCCGCTTCAAAATGGTCAAATTTCCGTTTGAAAACGGCACACTTGAGTCCACAACATGTTAACAATATGGCGCCACAATTTAATCCAGTTTTAATGAATAAATCAAATGATGCGTTGACGTCACACAGGTAGGGGTGAGTGGTTACTTTCCCTCGCGATATAAGCGACAAGAATGGATTTTGATTGACCTCCTTCTTTTGAAGATAATCAGAACAATCTTCCCGAGTAGGAGAGGGGATAGGTTAATGAATAAATTAACGTACAGATTTGTGGCTACTACGAAGAAAAAAAAAAGAAGAAAAGAATTCGACCCGTTGTAAGACACGCTATGCCCCTCAGGGCATCCTGCGTAAAAAGAAATCGAACCGTTTATAGACATGGTATGCCCCTGAGGGCATCCCGCGTAAAAAGATACGGAGCCCGTTTTTAGACACGGTATGCTTCTCAGGGCATCCAGCGTAATTACATCCAGACCGTTCGCTCGACACTTTTAAGACCCATGTTCACACTAAAGGCATTGCGCGCCGAGCTGAATTTCACACAGAAAATCGCTAGCGAAAAACACAAAGCGAAGCAATCCACGTCCATCAATATTTCGATTAGACAACCTTCCTCAGGGGCTGAAAAAGCTGTGCAAAAATGAAAAAAAAACCGGTTGTAATATTTCAAATGATACTAATGAAAAATTGAGATATGATTGGTTGATAAACATAGAAAGCAGAAACGTGTACAGAAGCCATTACCACTCATTACCCCCTACCAGTTTTTCAACTGCTGCTTCCTTCCGCAACTTTGTTACTGAGCACATGTTTCACCTTTTGCAGAATCACTTTGACATATTCTATTCCTGTACCTGGTCAATTGTACGATCCTGCCCCTGCTATCCCTAGTTTTTTAGCGTCTTTTAAATTCGTTCTTTGGTTGATCGTGTTTTAATTATTATTTGTATCATGGGAGGTGCCTTGCATGGGTTTTTTGCGTCCCGTTCGCACCTGCCCTTTTGACCTTATCACTTTAAATCACTTTGCACATATATTCCATTTCTTTCTGGCTGTTTAATTTGCTGTATGTAACATGTGTAATGGTCAATAAAGCTGTTAAAAAAATTATAAAAATAGCGATATAATCAGATTAAAGGCTCAATTCCACTCTTCATTCAATGCGGTCGTTTGTTTTTGTTTTGGAATCGCGCTTTTGTTAAATTGCGCAACCCGACTGGTGAACTATTTTTATCGAGCAGTTTCTCAAACACAACACGCAGGTAGTCCGTAAATCGCGCTGTGTTCTTGTGAAGTTGCCCGGACGGTGTCGTCGAGTAAAAATCTACAAATATAAGCTTATTTCTTCATTAAAGAGGATAAATCCATTCGCTTCATTAAGTTTGCCTGAACGAACTCTTCATCTCGTCCGTTCATCCCATAGGGGTCAAGAGCCTTGCCCTTGGAAATTAAAAATGTTTCTCTTTCCCAAGCGTGGCCATTTACCATTAACTACGACAAATTATAACAAGGAAATGCAACGTATAGCGAAAACGCCAGTGCTGTTGCTCAAACATCATATTGAATTGTCGGTGGTAATCATTGCATTCTTAAGTTTGTCATTTTAAGTTAATGATATGCTGTTTATATTAATGCTATATAAAATTTCCTTTTTAATGTTAAGTGGCATGTTTGTTTTTCTATTAAGATTGTTCCGGTAGAATGCCCTACTTCACAAAATATCAAGACCTGCCAACCAAAGGTTCTGGCGCCGTTGAACCGTTCAGTATCGATCGGAGTCTGTTTCTCGGCTTCACTAACGCTTATGATGATATTAACGGTTACAACACAGACTCTTACATCTACAAACTGGACGATTCAACTGGAATGTTTTACCGCTATCAGACCATAGACACCAAAGGAGGACACGACATGGAATATTTTACGATCGCTGACAAACACTACCTTGCTGTTGCTAATTACAGGAGTAAAACTACATATCGGTTGAACTCTGCCATCTATCAGTGGAATGGAACCCACTTCATCGTCCTGCAAAACATTCCAACACTCGGAGCAACTAGTTTTAACTCCTTTAAAATATTGTCGGACCTGTTTCTCGTCGTCACGAATAGTTATAATGACACTACGCATAGTTTAAACTCAGTTATCTACAAGTGGGGCGAAAACAAGTTTAACAAGTTCCAAGGGATAAGAACCGAGGATGCTACAGCAAGTACTACGTTTGCAATAAAAACTGAAACTTTTCTTGTTTTTGCAAACCGCAGAAGCGGCAAGCAGGATTATTCTGTCCAGTCCTCTGTGTACAAGTGGTCAGGTGACAGCTTTGTCAAACTGCAGTCTCTTCAGACATATGGTGCCCATGATGTCAAGTCCTTCAGCGACAATGGTGAGACATTCCTCGCTTTTGCTAATTGGAAGAATGGAAGTTCTACCGATATCGACTCCTTTATTTACAAGTGGAATGGCAGCCGGTTTGTTCTGTTCCAGTCCATTCCTACTCACGCAGGCCGCGCCTGGGAACCATTTTTGATTTGCGGTGAAACGTTCCTGGCTGTTGCCGACTACAACAATGATGGGGGGAAGTCGGTTGTGTATCGTTTGTTCGGATCACAGTTTATCAAATATCAAGAGCTTTCAACATCCATTCAATATCCATTTGACCTTAAAGTATTTGAACACAAAGGTCACACTTACCTGGCAATTGCAAATTTGCGGGATGAAAGATGGCGCCGCAACATCAACAGCGCTGTGTACAAACTGGTATACAAATAGACAAAAAAATGCACAAGCCCCACAAATTGACTCTTGGAATTCACCATGATACCACAATTGTAACGAGCACCGAGAGTACTGTAACCCTATCTAAGGTAGACAAAGTAGAGAGGGGTGCTTCTTTCCACGCTCAATTTTTAAGTGTTTTTTTTTTATTATTATTATTTTTTATTTGAGCAAACAAAACGAAACGTTTTGATTTTTTGTTAAAATTTTCTGGGAATGATTTCGTATGTTACATGAGGTCAGGTCAGGCAATCAATGTTTGACCGGCAGAGTTTTCAAAAGTCCGATTCTTCTTTTAAGATAAAAAAAAAAAAACAATAATTTTTCCTACAGTAAATTTTTGTTTTTATATAATTTTAGCTATTTTCCATTTTGATTACTTTCGCGTCAATTTTGGGCGGAAATCTAAGGTTTTAATTTTAATCTAAGGCATTAATTTTGAAGTCGACTTAATTCATGGTCATGCATGTGACAGCTCATTTCCCGTTGCAAACCTCGAAGAAAACGTTTTTAGAGATACTATATATTCTCCAAGTGTCATTGTCATAGCTTTTACACTTGTGAAGTTATGCTGAGGGCGCTGGTTAACGGTAGAAATGGACTGATAATAATTAAAAACTTTTCAAGAACTCAGTTCAACTATTTGCACTGATTCCTTTATGTTAGTTCACGGCATCTCAGGATATGTTATCTTCTTTGCTGAAGCCATTTTTAGGGGATTCTACGCGGCTACTTACCAAACAAGTCATTTTAAAGTTATTATATCGAGTACGGCTGATTTTTGACATTGGTTAATAATATTTAATTAAGGCCACTCTGTTAAATAAAAATGGATGTAAGGAGAGTTAATCTTCAAACTGCTTGCTAAAATTGGAGCTAGGAAAATTGACTGCAAAAGTATAGTTAGGAAGCAGCATAAACAAGTTGGGCCAAATAGGACAAAATCTGTAATAAAGAAAATACCCAGTATCATCATGCAGAGGTTACTTGTGTAGTTAATTCCTCTATCGTATAATTCTGACTTGAAATAGCTGTATATATTAACATTATAGGCCATTGACAGCATTACTTCCTTGAGCATGTTGAACACTTGCTATCAGTCAATTAAACTTTGTTGTGATTGATCACAATATACATAAGTGATCACTGTCAGTGGTTTGCATTTGCTGTAAAACATTATTATGTGACGCGAGTAAATTTGTAATATAAAAGTAAAGAACTTTAAGTACTGTACTTAATTAATTAATTGGATGAAAAAAGACTCTTGTTATTAATAGCGTCTGTTCCCGCAAACTATACTTTGTGTGGGAATGTAATAGCGCAGACTGTAAACACTAAATTAAGCTAAATTTCTGAATTCATGCAATAAAAGTAATTAAAAAAAAATAATAAAAATGTGTATACGTTTCGTTGCATACCGTTATTTTACCGTTCTGCGCCCTCCACTGTGATCTATAAACGGATTTTGGGCTGTCTGTAGACACACCAGCAAATTGCACAGATATAGCGCGTGTGCCCACATTTCTTCACCATAAATTAATGTGCATACACTTAAATAGAGATAAAGTGCTTCGGATAGATTTAACCTGATTTTCGCAAAAAAAAAATTAAATTCAAAATTAAACAATCTTAATTTGAACTTACATTAAGTTGAAGTATTTTAAAAGTCTGTTTTATTGGAAATTGCAACTTCAGTACGTATACACGTGCTCTGAAATGCAATTATTAGAGACTTTAAGCATCGACGACGGGAACGGCAACGGCGACGGAGAAACCGAGGAAAGACTGAGGAGAGGACGCGGTTGCGTCGCGAAATTAGAAGCAGTTAAGCAGGCGCAATACGACGACAACTTCCCTCGAAGAGGATTAAATAGGATGGGCGCTTTCCATTCACCAAAACTTTTCGATTTGAATTTTCGGAAATTTCGGTCTCGAATGGAACGGGCTTATTCTCGGTCGGTTTCCACTTTTCGGGAACAGCTGTTCAAAAAGATTGTCCTACATTTTCGAAAATCTTTTCCGGAAAAGATGCTGTTCCATTCGATTCCCACCCGAAATTTTCAAAATTTTCGTCGAATTGAAAGCACCCATCGAGTCTTCGTTAAAAGAAGTCAGAAATCGATTTTAATAATGAAATAACCGATGAAGAATTTTCACTGCTGTTAACGTGTTTGTCGGAGTTGCAGTTTTCCGATGTAAACAATTCAGACCATTTGATATATTTTTAGGTCGTAATAAAAATCACCGATATAACTAGAAATAGCAACTAGATTAACAATAATTTACTTCAAATGTTCTGCATCGAAGGCTGGGATTTCAAGAAACGCTTTAGCAGTGTGAGCACGCGTGAGAATTTCGTTATCTTTACATCTAAAAATTTGAACTGAAACCCACGATATGACACAGTGGTTTGAGGTTTGGATGCTATTTTGGAGCAACATAGACTGGTTATTTTTCTCCAGCTTAAATGTAAATTAAAAGTTCTAGTGTGTCTTGTTTTGAATAAGAAAAAGTAATGTTACACTGATGTTAGAGAGAAACATCGATAATTACTGTCAGACTCGCAAGTCATTTCTAATTTTGCAGGCATCGTCACTAGTCTCACTAGCTTTCTGTTTTGTAACAGCCGACTGATGAAGTTATTATAGTTTCGGAAAGAATAAAACAAAAACTCAACACGTACTTTTCCTACGGTTGCCTTAAGTGCCAAGCAATATTAAAAATATCATTTCTTCGGGGCGAAACGGAGGTAAAATATGTGAAATGTTACTCACGTTTTCGGGCAACGCCAAACGAAGCTTTCTCACGTCGGGCCCCGGAGCAGAACGTCTAGATATTTCCCGCCAGACATGCGCAATGTGACATTTGGGTTTTCCCTCACAATCTCACGTCGCCGTTGCCGTTCCCGTCGTCGATGCTTAAAGTCTCTAGTGATTGCACGGGAACTACAAAGCAAAGAGTGTGATGCGATAGGTAGCTAGGTGTAAGATCGGCCAACACCAAGATTACCATAGATTTAATAACCCATCATTCAGTGCTGTCAAACTGAACTTTGTTGCCAACTTTTGTAGTTTTTGTAACAGCCGCCTCCTTTATCGAAACAATTTCCTCTAAAGTGAACGTGGCGAGGTGTGAAGCCTTCTTGTTTCTCTTCGGCTGCTCGGAGGCAAGAGTTCATCCTCCTATGTGTAAACAGAGAAGGAAAATTTTCCAAATAAAGGAATTTATCGCGAAAACAGAGACCTTATACTCTTTTACGTAACACAGTGGGAAATCCAGATCTTTAGGGGAGGGGGGAAGGCGCTTTTGAAACGAAATACTTTTTTCTTTATCTCGGTCCTGCAGACCTAAAAAAAATAATAATAAGAGGGAGGGGTGGGTGGGTCTCGCTGCTACTTCTGCCACTCTATTTCGTTCTAAATGAATGCTTAAAACACCGGATGAGGAAGATGATTCTGACAGCTACACTAAACCTAAAATATACTAATCGATGTATTCAGAGCCAGTTGATTCAAATGTTGAAATATGCTCAACAGAAAAAACTGCTGTGATTTGTTGATGTAGTCGCCCCAACTCTGACGTCGCTGTTTAACCTCTCCATTGAGTCTGGAAGTTTTCCATCTACCTTAAAAATTGGCAAAAGTGACCCAACTTTTTAAGAAGGGTTATAAGCAAGAGCCATCCAATAACAGACCAATGTCTGTTCTGCCTACCGTAAAATGAGTAAGATTTTGGAGAAGGCGGTGCATACTTAACCGTATGGCTATCTAATAGAAGAAAGATCCTCGCAGTTAGTACTTAACTTAAGCAGTTGCGAAAAGAAAGCCTGAAAAAAATTCAGGCTTGAATGGGATTCGAACGCATGACCTCTGCGATGCCGGTGCAGTGCTCTACCAACTGAGCTATCAAGCCAACTGGGAGCTAGTCATATTGTGAATCCGTAATATACCCGTGAAGGATGAATAAATGGAAGTAAATATCAAATAGCAGATCCTCGCCTGCTCTCCGATAAGCATTTCGGTTTCCGACTTAAGGCATAGATAGTCACTGCGCCTGCACAGTTCACAGATAAAATCCTTGCAACTATGGACAATGAATGGAATGGTCACTAGCGGCTGCACCGTATTCATTAACCTTTCTAAGGCATTTGTTACGGTCAACCACTCTCTATTATTGTCAAAGCTGAAAAGTCCCAGTGTTTTGGATCATTCTACAGCTCGTAAATGGTTTGAGTCATACCTTTCCAACCGATGTCAAGTTAGTGCCTACAATAACAGCCAACCGGACAAAGCCATTGTACCGATTGGGGTACCACAAGGCTCAAGCCTGGGCCCTCTGTTGTTTACCGTGTACATTAATGACTTACCAGACCGTTTGGAACACTATATGCAGATGATACTGTCTTATTCATTTCTTCCAAATCTATTTATAGCATCGAATCAAAGCTCAGTTCAGACCTATAGGTCAGTAAAGTTAGTCAATGGGTTATATCCAATCAGCTTACTTTGAGCATTAGCAAATCCAAATTCATCATCCGTGGGTAGCAGCCAGCGCTTAAAGAATTTGACTTCAATCTCAATTATGACCGACGATAAGAGTATCGAAGAAGTAAGTTCTTTTACTTACTTGGGCGTCGTTATTAATAAGCATCTAACTTGGCAAGATCACATTGATTTGCCTTTTTAGACGTATTAAATCATGCTTCACTAATGTTATTTAATAGTTACATCTTACCTATATTTGATTATGCTGATATCATTTGAGGAGATACGGGTAACGTAGCTTTAAAAGAACAACTACTGAATACTACAAAGCAAAGCCGCACGTATAATTCTAGATTTACCCCCTCCCGCATCGACCACTGAGGCCTTGGATAACCTTAGATGGAAACGGCTCTCAAGAAGACGTGCTGAGCATCGCGCCATCTTCATGTTTAAGTGCTTGAACAACTTGTTTCACGGCACATTCTTTTGATATTGTTTTTAACAGTGAACATCATGATTTTAATACCAGGTCTAAGGATAATGTTCGTAAGGCTTTCTCAAATCGGAACTGGGGTCTTTGGAACTCACTGGCTCGACAAATTTTGCCGCAAATCAGCGAAATAATTTGGATAAGTCCGTGAAGGAGCTTAAGTCATTTTATGAATTCAAAAAGGCCATTCGTAATGCAACAATCCGATTTCTTTTTATATATTATTGTATTATTTAATGATTTTTGAGGGTTAGTTCCTCTAATTAAACTATCTTAGTCATAGATTTGTAATATATTTAAGATAGCTATAGTTTTGCAATATATTTAATATACTGTTTTTCTTGTATTAGATTTATTATTTGTATTTTAGTAAGAGGACCCTTCTCATCTGTAAATCACATTATATATCGTTTCTATAAATATTTATACTTTGGCAAAGTCAGTTGATAACATTAATCAATCAATCAATCAATCAACAATCAATCAAACCATGAAATAAATAAATAAACCAAACCTGTTATTGAAAGGATCATAATCACCCACAGCGCCTTGCGCACCTCCAGCTGCGATGTCCGCCATTTTTGGCCTTATTTCGAAATTCAAGATTTTTTCACAGTGAATTGAAATCCTGCTTCATTCTTCCCTTCTGTATACGATTTTTTTTTTTACAATAAAAAGGGATTTTAATATTACTTGTTTTAAAAGTTATTGTTAAATATTAAAACACAAATTTGATATTGTTTTAAGATGTTTTGTTGTGTAGTATGGCTAGATAGTACAGTTTTCAATGTAGCATTGTAAAACCAAAGTAATAATTATCACTCTCACCAATGACAATAGTCTCCTTCGCAGCCATCATTTGCACTCATTGTTTGGGGAGGGAGTGTGATGCATGATGAGCCCAATCAGCAGCTGCAAAGGAGACTACAATGACAAGATCATGAATGATTACAAATGGAAACACAGACAGTGTCATGAGCACTTGTCCAGGAACCCTTATCTCTTGTACAGAGCCTTGGAGTCAATACTTTGGTGTTAGAGGTTTCTCTTGCTTGCGTGCCACACAGACTCGGAATCAATAATTTTGGGCCTGTCACTGGCCAAAGGATGACACCACGTGCAGCGATAAGACATTGGCCAGGACCAGAAGCCGTGCGAAAAAAGCCTCTGGCACCCAGGGTATGGAGTCAACCCCTTTCCAAATAGAGTGGAATGCTTACAGTTCAATCAAAGAAGAGCAGAAAAGCAATAGCAATTTAATTGTCCTACATCATACCATTTTGCAGGAGAAGCCTGCCGGTTCTTTAAATGTTAATCTCCTTGGAAAGGCTTGACTCAAGGAATTCCTACAGGTAGAGGCTCCTACTCATGGCCTAGCAGGAGGGGAGGTGGGGGGGGGGGGGAAACTCCCTACAATGATGTACTATACGGGAAGGCTTCTCACAATAGGCTGAAGATATATAAAACGGTAGGGATTTCATCAGCTGAAGTATAGTAAAGGGTGGGAAAACTGCCATTTATTGATTTAAAAGGACCTTGCAAAATATCTTGAATGGATCCACTGAATCAAGTCAAGTCAGAAATAGTGTTTCTACTGTAGGTAGTAAAGTGAAAGGGGTATCATTTGTTAAAGAAGATTTATGAAAGGGTCACCTTTTTACTAAAAGGAAAGGGATTCGTGGGCTTCTCAATACATATATTAGAAGCAAGTAAGCATTTTTCATTCTGAACTCCTTAGCTTTTTCAACAGTTAGGTTGTATTATAAACAAAGTCGTGTTTTGCCACAGCTCGCAGTGGCTGCAATCGTGCGCCTGGGGCTGGATTCCACAAAGCTGAAGTCCTGGGACCAACTCACACAACGCTGGGGGAGGTACTGAACGTTGAAAAATTCATCCGAAAAGAATTCCAGGTAAAATTGCATTGTGAAGCTCTGAAGACTCTAAAGGAATATTTTGTTAGGAATTTTCTAAATTCAATACCGCTTTTTGTATTTTTTTAACCGAAGAAAATTAAGTCTAAAAGAAATCAAGGCATGTTGAATGGCTCTAGGGTAGGGTGGAGATAAAGTTTGTCACCTCGAACGCCTGGTTGAATTCTGTATCCGCCATCGTAAATACATGTAACACGTACGTTGAAACTGGTTGAAAGAAATGGTTTTTAAGGCCAGTTTTCGTTTTTCGGTGCTTCATAGAATACTTAAAAGTATCAGAAATCCCACCACAGTGACTTATCGGTCACCATCAAGGAGTGTTTTATGGACATCGGCCATTTCTCTTCGTCAGGAAAAGGTTAGCCGACCGGGACGCGAATCGAGATGTATTAACAGATTCCACTCAACTCTGTTTCCAGACGAAAGCAAACGCGATTTACTGGACGAAAGAATCATATTTGTCCGAGTAGTGCCAGGGAAAATGCCAAATGTAAAAGAAAAACTACAGGAGTATTTTTCTTCGTTTGGACAAGTGGAAAATGTGTGGCGCGTTAAGCAAGATATGTTATTCGTATCGTTTAGAAGTGTTGAGAGTGCCAACAAAGCTTTAAAGGAAAAGCACTTCTTCGAAGGGCAATGGTTAACAGCCTTACCAAACGTCAAGAAAGGAAATTGGAAAGGAAAGTCTTGTAAGATCAAAGTAGACGACGTTCCACAAAGTATGTTAGAAGAAGACCTTGTCAACTATTTCTCAAAGTTTGGAACTGTCACCAGTGTTGACTTTATCATCATAGATCCTGATACTTTAGAAAGAAAAACCTATTGCTTTATAGAATTTTCAAACCTGGATGAAGCAAAGAAGGCAGTATTGCCTCAAGAACACATCATTGGTCAGAGTATCTTGAATGTTTCCTTATCGACATCTAAATCAAGTGCTGTGAGGAATCCCACGGAGATAATTGTTCGCTCATTGCCTCATGATATAACCGTTGTTAATTTGAGAGATTACTTTGAACAGTTTGGTGCCTTGGATAAAATAGACTTGATTTGCCAAGCACTTGCTCGTCCTCACACAACATATGCTTTTGTGAAATTTCAATCTCCTTCTGCCACAGAACAAGCATCAAAACATTTGATCCATACAATTTGTGGCAAGATGACTGTGGTTCAAAAATCTGCCTTGTCTTATCCCATCAAAAATGGAGACCGTAAGCTCTTTGTTGAAGGATTCCAGCCAAACACTGACCCTGACAAAGTGAGATCATATTTTGAAGCATTTGGACAAATACAACATATAAACAAAACAGCAATCCGTCCAACTGGAAAAACTTATGTTGTGTTCAAATCACAAGCAAGTTTGCAGCATGTTTTGCGACTTAAAGATCATGTCTTGGATGGGTGTAGTTTAAGGATTCGAGCAGTTTCATGGAGGAAACCTGATATTTTAAGTACGTTGATGAAGATGATCGAGTTAGGAGAGGGACCAAAAACCAATAGCTGTACACTTGAGAACAAACATGGAGAATTAAAGAAGTGACCACTTGTGAAAGGTATCTGATAACATCACATTGACAAACATATCACAATAATCTCCACTGAGCATGCAATACTTACCGGTAGCATGCAGTAGAAAATAATGGCAGAAAAATTCATTGCACATGAAGGTTACCAATTTATTGTTAAATATTCCAGTGGTGTAGGGCTGAGCAGTTTCTTTAATTTATAAATTTCCAATCTAGACATTTGAATGAAACTATTTCCACAAATATACTCAGTGTTGATTTTGTTGGTAATCCCTACAGTCCACTTGTCTCTCGGCGTATGCATATGGCACAGCCCACTTTTTGGCCCGTAACCCAGCAGCCCAACCCACACCACAGCCCAGGTGAATCAACATCACCTTCGTCCATGTTTGACATGTACAATAATCCATCGCTAGTCAAAAATGTTTGGACAATAAAACATAGCCCACTGGGCCATGGACTAGGCCAAGGACCCCGGGCTGAGAGATGGACTGTGGGCCAAGGGGCTACTTTTAGCAAAAGTTGATACAGTTGATACAACAAAAATAAAAATGATGGCAGTGGACAATGGCTTCATCCCCTATAGTAATATTAACAGATGTCACCAAGTGAAAAATAATCCCTTTGATATTAGTGACAACAATTTTATATCTAGCAAATTTTTTTTGTCATAAAATTGTACCAAAAGGTGACTCGGGAAATAGAAATTTGAGGTAAGAACACTGCTATAGACAAATTCAAAAACTCATTAATAATTCATAAGGCTATTGACCTATCAAATGGTTGATAATACATCATGTGCAGTGACTTTATATTGATAAACCTCCTCCTTATTAGTATCCAGTGTTTTATCAGCTGATAAAACACTCCTCATCAGTATGCGGTGTTTTACTCGTATGGTTATTTCCAATGTTCGCAAAAGTATATAAGCATAATATTGTTATGAACTGCTTTTTCAGGAATGTTTTTGAAGCCGTTCAAAAAACTGACAGCAAGTGTTTTATTGGGTCTAAAACCACTCAGCTGCTCATCATGGTTTTAAACCTGATAAAACACTCCTGCTCGTTTCTTACACATTATTTTAAAGTTCTTCCATTGCTTTCAAGGTTCTGATTCTTTTCTCTCTACTAACAATGTTTTTGTTACTTGATAGAATTTAAAAATTTGTGCCTTCTACAAGCCTTTTTGCTGGAGTTTGAGGTTATTTTAGTTTGTACATGTAGAACAAGCAGCCTTCAAAGGTTTTGACCACTCACTTTTCCCTGGCAGGTGATGCAACTACTCCAAAAAACAATTTTAATGAAACTCCAATGGATACTATTACTGCACTGCTCAGAAAGATGATAAGTTTGAAGGGGAAATAATAGAAAACAAATGAGTTTGTGAGTCAGCAGGGTCTCAAGGTCATCTTGTCTACTGTGAATGGTGGATTTCAAAAGAAAACATGTTTCAAAACTGAACATGTTATTTTATGGTCCACCAGTTGTGGCCATAAATACTGCAAAAGCTGTTATTAAGCCTCCCTCGTGATCAAGCCCCCTTCTGGAGGTCATATGTAACACCCCCCTCCTCCACCTCTATTAGGCTCCTTGCCATTTCCAAGTTAGAAAACAGTAAAGAAATACTTCAAACTTAGGCATACCAGTTGACAGTCAAACATCAGTCATTTTGTCAACAGGCAAACTTGCCCATCCATAAGCAGAAGTATCATTCTACTGACAATGGTGAATTTATCTTGAGGCATGCAACCTGTTATAGCTATGTTTCAGTTAACTTTGCGGTAAACTATGTAAGTTTTGTTCAAACCCTATGATTTGAAATAAGCCCCCTATTCTGTTGACCTGGAAATAAACAGACCCCTGGGGCTTCAGAAAGCTCTCAGCAGAGCTGATGGTAATAAAAAATGCAATGATTAGTTTAGGTTTGATCTTCGCAGTTTCCAAGCTGTTCTTTCTTTGTTAAAATAACATTTTTATCTTTTAAAAATAGAACTGTAACCAGGATAAGACATATTAGGTAAAAATCGTTCTCTGGTTAAAAATTTTAAAACATAAGCTTTCGGCTATCAGTCTATAGCCTTTAACGAATTAAGAAATGTAGCGCGTAAACGGAAATATATACAAAAAGGGTGCTAAAATTTGGGAATAAAAAGAAGTGTGATAAAAGCTAAAAGATAAAAATGGAAATGAGGGCTAATTACAGTAAAATGGAGTATTGCCTAGGTAACGGCTTAGAGTTATTGTCCGCGTCGACAGTTTTTGCTGTGTGCCAGGATTCTAATGTTTTTCGAACGCGGTAATCGCCCTTGTCGATAACACAAGCATTGTCAAAATCGATGCAATGATTGTTTTTCCAAGCATGGTTGGCAACGTTAGATCCACTAGAAAAATTCTTCAAATTCCGTTTATGTTCCTTTTTGCGTGTTTGGAAACATCTTCCGGTTTCACCGATGTAGTTCCAAGAACAGTCTTTACATGGAATTTTGTAAACAACATTGCACTGAAGATCCGAGGGTTGTCTGAACTTTGGAGACGGGAATTCTTGTTGAAGGGTTTTTAGTGGTTTGTTGACAACACGGATATCATTTTTGCGGAGTAATCTCGTGAGGGGCTCAGTTAGGCCGCTAATGTAGGGGAGGCATGCAAAACCTTGGTACGTACTAGATGGATCAACCCATTTGAAGAACATAGAAACCAATTCTTCTGGTGAAGGAACTGTAGATGGGGGTGGCTTCTTATTGAGAATGTTAGAGATAACAGCTGATGGGTAACCATTGGCTTCTAATGCAGCCCTGACATGGTTGGTTTCACGAGTTTTTTTCTCTGATGATGAAGTCATGGTCTCATTTGATGTTGTGTCGCTCTTCACAGCTATCCCAGTAAACAAAGCCTGTGAATACATTCGGAGCAAATTAAACAATGACAATACACTACGATCCAGAACAAGTCTCAGCACAGATGATATCATTTCCCTGCTTGATTTCACTCTTTCAAATTATTTTGTTTATAATAACTGCATATACAAACAGATCCACGGCTGTGCTATGGGCAGTCC
>NW_028145521.1:322500-507500 GCF_977016875.1 Pavona decussata
AAAGAATAACTTCTAAGAAGCACTCGACAGTTAAAACGGTGGAAATTGGAGAGTTCCTGGCGAAGGAAAACGGCTTTGTGTGATAGTTGCAAAACCACAATACAAGGAGGAAAGGTCACTGATAAGCTAAAACGCACATCACATCACTTTATCGAATTGATGCTTAAAGAGGGTCCCCAATAGGGTTCTTCAATCCCGCCATCCCGGACAAAATTTTCCCTCAATCCCGTAATCCCGACCGCTGTTTTAGCCCAATCCCGATCCCGATCAGCTCATAACTTTTTTCACGCCCACGCCCCTTATCTCGACGAAAAAAGGCATTTTCAGTTGGATGTAATTCCCACTGCAAATCTGGGTACTGATCTTTGTACTGGTCTTTGGTCACGCGAGAAATATTAGCTATAAGATTATTTCTTCTATTTCTTTCCATCATAACGACGACATCGTTCCCGCGAATCACGTCAGTCAATAAGTCGTTAGCAATTCCTTTTTAGATCTTGCTCTTTTTCCTTTTTTTAATTTTTTAGTTTCCTTTTTTCTAACAATTGAATGGCGAGGGCTGCCTTTCCTATCAGGTTGATCCTTGGAAAACTTTGCTGTCATCAAACTCTGAAGAGCATTGCTACTCACGTACCACAACGTGAGACTGCAACAAATATTTGAAAAGGGAACAGGCCAAACACGACTCCCGCTGGCTGCTTAATGTACCTTAGACTTCTGGATTACGTGCCTTCCTGAGTACGTTTCTGAGAGATTTTCGTTTTCGATCAAAATGTGGTGAGGTCTCTCTGTTGACGTTTTGATTTTGATCATGAAGGAAACTACTCAAAGTTACTGAATGGAGGTGTTCTTAGGTCCTTATCATTCGGAGCCGTTTAAATTAGTTCCTTTATGTCGTTGTGTACCGTGGCAATTGTTTAGGCAATTGTTGTGTACTGTTGCATACTGTGGCAATTGTTTTGGCTTATCGGTTCAAGTTAAATGCAAGGTCTCAGGGAGCACAAATAAATTTCATCTGTAAAGGAACGGTGACAAGTAGATTTTCATTTTACTGACATTTTCGACACCGGACTTCCCGGATCTCGTTTCTTTATAGTAACGTTTCCCGCATCCCGCTTCGTAAAATCGTAAAATCCCGGATCCCGTCCATAATTCTAATCCCGAATATCGTCGCTCTTTTCCGCTAAAATCCCGAATCCCGACCTTTAAAAAAGCCAAATCCTGCATCCCGAAAAACCTATTGGGGACCCTCCTTAAACGCAACTGGAAATCCACTTATGAAAAGACGGAAGGTTTGATTGTCAATTTTTACTAAAAGTTTTTATTTGGGAAAGCTTTTTGACTGTTTTTCTTTCTGTATCTTTTTTTTTATGGTGAAACGAGAACAATTTGTAATCTTACACTTTTATCGAAATTACATAACCAATAGAAAATGACAATGAAGCCATGTCAGTGTGGTCGCAATTTCCGGTATCACGATAAGTAGCGTAACACAAGGAAATACGGAAATCACGCTATCTTTGTGACTCAAACTATTCCATCAGCTAGTTTTATTAGATAGTTTTAAAAATCTGCGAAGCGTACAATAGAATAAATGAGGCCACATTAAGCATCCCGCGAAAATTCCATTAGGGACACCTTGTTATATAATTATATGAAAAAGTTCAGTCGAGGGACAACATTTTGTCCCCGCAACATCTTACCAGAAATTCAGCTTGTCCGAATTTGCGCGTCAAGAAGTAGGGAGAAGTGACCTAAATTTTCAATGTCGCATCATGTGTACTGCTCTTACAAACTTTCCCTGCTACAAAATAGAAATAAACCAATAAAAACACATTATTCATCAGTCGCTGCAATGTGCCTCCACCTTTATGCAGTGCACTTGTCCCCGCTACAAGTGTGTGAATCGTTTACTAGTCAATTCTATCGTTAAGGTGATTGCCGCGAATAACTCGTTCGTAATTTTTTTTCTCAAACTTTGTGTGATTGTTCACCACTATGTATTATTTCGAGAAATGTAATAAAAAAGAAAGAGGTCTGCGAGGGAGCTACGTTCCACTCAATTTACCCCATAATTGTTTGCAATATTTGCTTTAAAAATTGAGCTTCTTTGATCAGCTTTTGCTATGTCCTTGTGGTAACAAAAGTTACTCAGATAAAGCAAAACTTGGAAAAACGTTATATCGAGAATGGAGAAGATTAATTTCTTGGTAGGGAAGCACAATCTGAAGCACTATCGACCCAAACCATTCCTTGCGTGCGATTTCTTAGTATCGCTTTTATATGCCCGTGGGTGGTGGGCAAGCCCTTATTTGTTGCAATAGGTCATTTTGCTGTCAATATTTCTAAAAAGAAAATTTCAATATAAAGAGGATTATGGCTAAGTTAAAGTAACGAGATAAAAAAGATTGTTTGTGGTGATATGTGAATAATTTAACACGACCCACCCCTAATGCAGTGCATTTTTTCCCTGACCCACCCTTTTTAACGTGTTAAGAACTAGTGACCCACCCTCAATTTTTATAGCCCACCCTCCCCCCCCCCCCCCCCCCACCCTTATACTTTATGACCGGTCCCTCAGTATCACTTTTGTATGCCCGTGAGTGGTGGGCAAGCTCGTTTTCGTGGCAATAGCTCATTTTTCTGTCAATTTTTTTTTAAAAAGAAAATTTAAATATAAAGAGGATTATGGCTAAGTTAAACTAACGAGATAAAAAAAGATAGGTGTCCATGCTCGTTTGGGAGAAAATAGCCATTTAGTTATTGGCTGGGCTTAGCATCAAGGAAAACAGGCCACGCTTTTCAACGTACGCGCGCTAATGACGTAAGAAATTAAACGCAGTAAGAATGCGCAATGCAATTCAATGGAGCGGACTAGTTGTAAGAATGCCACATTTCTAATCCACAGGTCCCGAGTTCAAATCTCTCTCGCTAATACTTGTGAATAGCCAACTGCTCCATAATAATATTGCTTGCTCTAAACTGTAAGGCTCATTTACTAAAAGACAGTTTAGACGGTGTTTAACAGAATCACGTTCTAAGGCATTTTTAATTTTGCCAACAGTCATGTCTAAACATTGCCTACTGCCGACGGTAACAAGAAGGCTTGCATCCCAGACTAGAAAACTACTTATCTACTTAAAATAAACCACTTATAAACAGATTTGGAGGCCAACTGATTGTTTAAGTCGCGGCCTAAGTTGGACTCTGTTTAAATAACTGGCCATTAATATTTTGTACGCAGGAGTCATGTCACAAGTAGCTAACTTATGATCATCCAGCTGAGTGTAGCCCTGAGAAGGACTCTTTGAGGTGACATTGACTTACTTTTTGACAACCTGAACGGAAGTTATCATCAGAGTCAAGTAAATTAAGGAACGCCAGTTGATAGTTTAAAACTGTCTTTGGTTATTGACCTGATTGGTCAACGAAGTCCAGCTTACTAATGTTCCCAACAAGAGCAAGACTCTTTCATTAAAGGCATCATCATCATCATCATCATCATCATCATCATACTAACATTATGTCAACATGACAACTCGTAGCCGATGGGTAATACATGCTGTCTGGCTGTCAATCTCACGAAAATTCTTCAAGATTAAGCGAGTAGTAAAAACTACGGGAGACTCTTCATTCAGAAGACTTCAGCGGCTTTTCGATGATAACATCATCACAACCACTACTGATCGTAGGAAAAGACTCTTTATTGCTTCATTCAGATAATTAGAATACTAGTTTGGTCAGCACTCTATTCACCCGGTCTCACAATCTGTTAAATAAGTTGTACTTTTGACCTGTTCAAAACCCAGATATGATGCGCCCTAGCCTAGGGGCATGCTGTCTAAGGGTTGTCTTGATTCCTAGCGAGACCACATACTGAATTCGACTATTGATTAATTTTGTCCTTCCCTGGGTCAACATTGACCGTAGTTCCATGTTTGTTGTTGTGGACTATAGTGCGACAGTTTTTACTGCGTGTAAATATTTCAGAGATGAGAGTTTCTTGTTCAAATACAATGTTTGTATGGTTTATTTTATGGTGGGGAATGCAGTTGGGGCCTTGAGCGCTTCAGCGTGCTCATCTCTCCAAAGACTCGTGATGGTTTTAACATCCAAGTAGAAGTTGATACCCTGAAAAAAAAAAAAAAAAAAAAAAAAAAGCTTTAATTTAGCTACATAAGAATTAATAAAAGGTGATGGTTATGAAGCCTGGCAAACTTCTTTGTTATACGTTTTTGCTAGCTTTTTCGGCCTTGACCGTACACAAAGCCATAATAGATTTTGAAATGTATAGGAACAACTGACCAATAGAAACGTTCTTGTTCAGATATTCAACCGTAGTATGAACGTTAAAAGCTAAGGTTTATGCAGGGTCGCGGCCCTTCCAACATAAATTGCTGCACCATTGTTTTCATGGTAAGGACGTTTCATAACCAGTCCCTCAATTATGGACGGTGCCTATTAATACAGAGGTATTTTTGTGCAGTTTATGACTATGCGGGAAAGCAGATCGTAGCAAGAGCGATTGGAATCCAAAAAGAAAATCGGGGGTAACCACGCATTTTTTGAGACAATTAAGCAACAAGAGTTCTAAAAAGCGCTAGATTAAAAAGATAGGGTGGCATTTTTTTGCCAAATTGAAAAATGCGTGGTTACCCCTAATTTTCTTTTCGTATCCCAATTACCCTTGCCAATATCTGCTTCTCCTGTGTACTTATAAACCGCACAAAAATATCTCTGTCGCCGTTAAGAATTCCAACTTTCTCGGGCCGTCTGAAGATTCGCAGAACGGATGCGCAGTAGCAAAAGGAAGCACCGTCCTTTTCTATGGCTACCTGCAAAAGAGTCATTTGTTTTCTAAAGGTCGCGGGGAGAGTTGGGAAGCAATGATACTGCCACGTTTACCCTCGCCTCAGTCTTACCCTGCCGGTCTCAGTGAGGCGTAAGGCACGCGAAACAGAAGTATTTCCTCTGGCCAATCACAATAGACTTAAACTTCGCAATGGACCAATCGGAATTCAGAGAAAAAGAGGATGTCCGGGTCGAGTGACTTAGAAAAGAAACGATGAAAATAAAACAAAACAAAAACCAATAACAAAAAAGGTGGAATTACTAGAAATGGCATCACAATGCCACGGCAGTTAATTAATTCATACATACTTTGAAACCGCATTAAGATGCCAACAAGAACATAAATTTGTCAAACCCAGTGGCAAGTGGAAATAAAATACACTGACTTTCTCGTTGAGACAGGAATTAAAACTTCTTTGACCTGATATAAAATTGATGTAAAATCTATTTTTCATGATCTTGAGGGAAAACAGATTTTCCCCGACTACAACAACCTTAAGATTTCAACGCGTCACCTGTTTTCCATAAAAGTGCGAATCTCCCAAGAAAGATCCACGTGACCCAGTGAAAGAGAACATTGGAAGAGGAACTGGGATGGGGACATTGACACCGATCTGAGGAGAAAACATGTTACTATGGTTACGTGTCACCATGGTAACGCATGATGAGTTTGCCCGCTGGGCAACATAAGTACAGTAACATATCAAAAGCAGACTTTTGAAACTGTTTCTTTCGCGAAGCTGGAACAAGTCTTTTGAGGTTATTAGTGCATTAAAGAAATAATCTGTACATTGCTGAAAATCTATGAGCATTAACCGCAAGCCATCAACAATAGTGTTGGAAACTTTGCAGTGTGATCATGTTGATCTGTGACGCATTTGGTGTTTGGTTAGTGTAATGCAAGTTATAGTGTGTGTAAACGTTGTTTCACCGTCTACTGGCTGTATTCGACAAAGAATTTCAGTAAATGAGCTTCTGCTGAATTTAGATGCCCCAGACATTGATAACAGAATGTATTGTTTTGTTGGATGTAGTTGCGAGTGTTTCACTATCGAGCTGTGTTCCTGAAATAAATATTGTGATATGATAAAATATGTGTCTTTCTCGTCATCTAAACATAAGAAAATATATCCGATTTCGCCTCCAGCAAATTCTTCGTTGGGCTCCCCCTTTTACAACCATTCATGAATAGTATTTAGTGCCTAACATGGGATATTCTATGGTATTCACTCAGAAAAAACGATCAAAAACCTTCCCCAGAGAGGAACGCAGCGATGCAAAAACGGTTGCAGAACTTGACAAAAATGCTTTTCCTCTTAGTCGCAGCTTGTGTAAGTTCTTAGCACGTTCTTAAAATCTGGGTCCATTTCAGTATTAACATTCTTTTATAAAAAGGTTCTTAAATATATAAGAAAAGAGTGTACTCCGTCAAATGGCGCAGTTTTGATCAAAACACAACAAGATCTGGATAAGGCCGCTTAAAATGATTATAATTGAAGACAAGCGATATCAAGGAATCAAACCTGGCCGACATCCACTTTGTGTTGGTATTTGCGAGCTACGGCTCCCGAGTTGGTGAAGATCGCGGTGCCATTTCCATACGGGTTCTTGTTCACAATGTCAATAGCCTTGAAATTAAACGAACAAAAATTAATACAATGACGTAAGAACGAAGGGCAAGACACTGGAGTACCTTCAAACCTTCCCAGGCACTGTTAAGTTAAGAGAACACCACGGAAATAAATAAATAAATAAATAAATAAATAAATAAGTCACTTTATTTTAATGTCAATGGTTTTATCGCAGAGCACTAATTGGGGACACTTTTCAAATCGAATTGGAATTTAGAAGTGTTGGTTTTTGAGGAGAGAGGAAAACCGGAGTAGCTGGAGAAAACCTCTTGGAGCAAGGACAAGAACCAACAACAAACTCAACCCACATATGACGCCGAGTCCGGGAATCCAACTAGGGCCACATTGGTGGGAGGCGAGTGCTCTCACCACTACACTACGCCATCCCTGCTTCCCTGGTCCCTTCACGTTGAACGTAAATTAATTCCTTTCTTACAAACCTGTTTACAGGAATTGGACGTAAAGGTAAATTCGCTATATGCAATTTCTCTTCACCCTTCTCTCTTGCCGTTGCATTGATAAAGTTTTTGTCTTTCGACTGCAATCGTGTCCTTAAATTTTGCGTTCATACAGGCGGCTACATGGTAGGCTACTTAAGGACGGCGCCGACTTTTGCTACTGCGCATACGTTCTGCGCATCTCGGGATCGTCCTGGTAACTTAAGAGCATGTCCATGAGAGGACCAGGCAGTGGTGATACATGCCATCTCACCGATTTCAATGAAACTTGGCCAGGTTGAATGGCCCACCTAATAACTTCAAAGCCAAATTAGTTTGATATTTGGATTTTCCGGGGGGAGTTAGACCACCCCCCTGTTTTTTTATAAAAATTCCAATAAAAACTACTCCAAAAAAGGGTAAAGTGAGGGGCTCCTAAAGCTTGTAGAATTTATGTAATTCTATTGTGGCTCCACATGGGCATAAGTACATCCTTCGTGAGTTATGTGCAAGAGTCTCAGATTATTTGATTAATTACCTGTCAATCAATGCAAGTTAATTTGTTTTTAAAACGAAATACGTGAACACATAATATATATATTTAGCCAAGCCTAAAAGCGGAGCTCCAATTTTTTTCATAGCATTTATAGAAATCTGCTTAGCGTATGAACGTAATAACGTTACCACTTCCTAATTCTTTCTGTAGTTATATATGTTTTTAGTGCATATGCAGCAAAAGCTGTCCATCAACAATAACAACAACAATGTAATACACAGGGCAAAATTACATACTCCTGATAGGTCGTGCGGCGAAAATACTCGCTCGAGATTGGCTGAGCACGCCTGTTCTACATTTCGTTGGTTTCTTCATTTTGTGTCCAAAAATACCCCGTAAAAACTAAAATCTTACTTTAAGACGTTTTTTACACTTAATTCTGGTGCTGTGGTAAGACAGCGCGTAAATTTCATTTGAAGACGATTGATCTTAGGATAAGACGACCTTCTTCTTATTTATACGATGATGGCGTCTTAGATTAAGATGATTTTTTTCTTAGATTCAAAGTGCTGTGGTAAGTCATATTTTCATCTTAACTCAAGATTTGAACAATCTTATTCTAGAAGCTTTAGAATCTCAACTGATTTAAGTTTCGAAGCAAGGTATAAATCTAACTGCAACGGTCACTACATTAAAAAACTGACAGAGAGCGTTTAATACCATTAAGCTTGAACATGATATATGAAGCAACGAAAACACAACGAATTTCAATCCATAGTACTCTATTACACCAAATCTAATTATTTAAATGAGACAACTTATCGAAATCAGCTTACCGTAAATTTACCTGAAAACAGAGGCCGGGCCGCGGCCAATAACTACTGTTTTGTTGGTCCTAAAGTCCTTTAAATCATAGAGACCTCTAATAGCAGGGAATGCAGATTGTCACTACACTCATTCCTCAGATCGGTGATGCAGTAGAATTGTTGGACTCATCTTTGGTTTTCAATAAAAAGCGACAGTAATTTCTTCATTTCCATTTTCAATCTTCTTTCTCGCCCATGCCGTCAAATTCGTGTAAGTTACCACGTTTACCGGGGCTTTAGCCCGTATTTTAAGTCCAGATGTCTTGTTATTTGAATATTGAAGTTGCTGTCTCGAAATTCTTGTAAATTCTCCACTTTCCGCTGCTTGATCATGAGGAGTATATAAATCAGCTTGTTCTAAACAAGGTGAGAGTTTGTGTTGGATCAAAGCTCCAGACTCCGTGTCTGCAGAGTTTGGATCAAAATCAACCAATCAGAAAAGAAGTCCTGTTTCCTATGAGGTCTGCATTTTTTTAAATGAACCAATCAGGAAGGGCTTTCCAAAATTTGGATCCTTTTGTGTTGTAGCCTGCGTAGCAAGCGTTTCCGTGCTGTTTCCGAGCAAGGACCGCGCGAAAAATGGCGTTTTCTATTTCTTCCAAGTTAGCCTTTTTTTATTTATTTATTTTTTTTACCGAGAACTAAAATGGTGAGAGTAGAGATCGGCGTATTAAATCGCCGATATCTGGCATGTCAGATATCGGCGATTAAATTCGCCAAGTGTGCCCGTTCCCGCGATTTTTTACGCTCATCGCTGCGAGTTGCCAGTAAAGTCAATCAGTCAGGTTGGGCGGTTTTATCACATGAACAACGCCGCGATCGGCAAAAAAAAAAAAATCGCCAGGTGTGTCCGCATCAATCGGTGGCGAAAATTCGCTGGCGATCAAATTCGCTGCGATCGACGTATAAAATGCCAGGTGTGTCGCCAGCTTAAGGCGTATTGCATCTTACGTAGGATGACAGTATCTTATAGCGTGCTTCGGCGTCTTAAAATTTCCACAAGACCAAAAAACGTCTTAAAATAAGGACCCCATCGACTCAGATTAATATAATTAAGACTGGTCTTTCTTAAAGTAAGATGCCTCAATGTTGATTAAGATAAGCGCTTCTCAAATGAAGACGATTTAAAGACAATATTTAAGACGATCTTTTATCTTATATACTAACTGAGACTCCGATAGTCTTCATTTAAGATCTCCTGTGTTAAAATAAGATGATCACCGTCTCAATTTAATGTGGTGGTGGTCTTGCATAAGACGGGAAACGTAAGGTAAAATCTTAGTTTAAGATTTTAGTTTTTACGGAGTAACGAGTTCTTTCAAGTTCTTTGGAGTTCAACTGTTTAAGCCGAGTTGTTTGTACCACAAATACATGGAATTAAGTGCTGCAGCTAAAAAGAAAATTCCTAAACGTTAAGTTTTCGTGTCTTATAAGAAACAGCAAAATATCATTTGCCTCAAAGCTAACTGACCTGGATCGGATTGACATTTGTTTAGCTGAGAAACTGAAATCAGTCATGGCGAACAAGTGCTTTCACCTCGCTACTTCTTCTTAGAACGAATGATAACCGAGCATAACAGTGTCCTTTTGATGGGAAGAAGGAGCAGGTCAAATTCAGTGGAAGAAATTACTCCGTAAGTTCCTTCTTTCGATCCACTGTTTGCTAATTTTATCGATCTATTTTCGCGGATTTTCAAGCGGTAGGAAGCTTCACAGCGCAGGTGAACAATAAATTTATGCCTGACATTAAGTTTTATCGTTGTTAGTTTACTCCTGAATTAAACTTATATTCTCTCTTCATTGCATGTGTAAAATTTACAACTCAGTCAATATTGCTCCTACTGAAATCCAAATAAACGCCAAGAAAAGGAGAACACGGGGAAATCACTCTTGGTTGCTTGACACAGATCTTTAGTGTGTCGGTGCGAGCAAAACTGCCCCGAAACAAAATGTTCAAAAATTAGTTTCTCTACGAATATTTATCCTATCGAAGCGATTGAAGTATATTTGTAAAGCTTGAAACACGTAAAATAAAGAAAAAACATTGATCATGATTGATTGTTGCTCAAAAACGCATTAGACTAGTAAACAGCGAGCAAGTAGCCTAAATTAGTAGGAGTTGCGTTCAAGTAAACAGAGAAAGAAAAATTCACCGTCGTTCGCTCATGTTCTCCACGAATTCCTTAAATTAGGTCATTTCACGTTGTTGTTTTGCGGAGGACGGCAAGGAAATGTATCAAAATTTAATTGCGGAGTGATTGTTTTTGTTCAAATGTTGTTGCTACCGTCGTCGTTGCTTAGCAGGGTTCCCAGACCTATTTGGCGCTCGGATAAAAATGTTTGAAAAATCATAACTCAGTCAATATCGCTCCTACTAAAATAATTCTGGACCTTACAAAAATTTTAACACTTTAACGCTTGGTTGAAGGGCGAAAAATCAAAAACTTGTGCGTGTTTATACAGTCCAAGCACGTGAAGGCAGAGCGGCGCAAATGCAAATGCACGTACACGGCTCAAAAACAAAATGTTCAAAAAATAATTTCTCTGCAAAAAAAATCACGGGTAAAATGTGTAAAGCTTGAAGCACATAACATAAAGAAAAAATATCGATTGTTGCCTGGAAGAAAGCATTTTCGTTTACAAATGATTTATAAACGACCGTCGAATTACACGTCATGATAATATTTTTGGTGTACTGAGCAACTGAGCGACCCGGGGAAAATGTTTGGAAATTCAAAACTGTGTAAATTCTGCTCCTGTAGCAATAATTCTAGTCTCTACATAAACGTTAACAAATGGAAAATATTGGAAAATAGTCTTTGGTGTTTGGTAGAATTATTTTAGAGCTTTTAAACTTGCGTGCAAACACATGAGAGCCGTGTGGTGCCATGAAAACAACACGACCACGAAAAAATATTTTTCAAAACTGATTTATAATTTCTACACAAATATCGATGGTATCGAGAATTTACAGTGCGTCGCACTGTAATTGACGATTGAAGCATCTGTCAGTAAAGCAATACATAAAGAAAAATTATCGATTGTTGCCTGGAAGAAGGCATGTTCGTTTACAAATGACCTGTAAACGGCCGTCGAATCACGTAAACATGATATTTTCTGCGAGAGCAAGGTAGCTCCCGGGGAAAAATGTTTGGAAATTCAAAACTGTGTCAATTCTGCTCCTATAGTAATTGTTGTAGTATCCAAATAAACGTTAACAAATGGAGAATACGGGAAAATAGTCTTTGGCCTTTCGTACAATTATTTCAGAGCTTTTAAACTTGTGTGTGTTTACAAACGCATGAGAGCGGTGCGGAGCGAATGACAAAAATAAACGGTCATGAAACAAAATGTTCAAAAATTAATTTCTATACGAATATCAAAGGTATCAAAAATTTAATAAAAGACGAAAGCCGTATCTATGTAAAGCTTGAAACACGTAGCACAATAAATTATCGATTTTTGCCAGGAAGAAATTTACAAATGATCTGTTTACATGTAAACGGCCGTCGGAATTACGTAAACATGTTATTTTTTGCGAGAGCAAGTTATTTAACAATTAGCTCCCGGGGAAAAATGTTTGGAAATTCAAAACTGTGTCCATTGTGCTCCTAATTATTAATAATTCTAGTCTCTAAATAAACGTTAACAAAAGGAGAATGCAGAAAAATACTCTTTGGTGTTTGGTAGAATTATTTAAGAACTTTGAAACTTGTGTGTGTTTACAATCACATGATAGCCATTCGGTGCAAATAAAAAACACGGCCACGAAATATATTTTTCAAAAATTAACTTCTCCTCGAAAATTAGTGATATCGAAAGCGATTAAAGTGTCTTTGTAAAGCTATTTTAGAGTTCTGAAAGTTGCCATAACTGATCACAAACGGGTGATATAGACAAATGTGAGGCTTCTTTAAACTTACTTTTCCGGCTGGCCTGCTCTAACTTGCTATCTATCGCTCGTTTTCACGTTGAACTTTGCTTAATCGTCACCACTTTTCTGATTTCTTTTACTCTCTCTTTCTCTTCTTTCCACGTTTGTCAACATATTCAACGAAAACATATAAATTGACTTTGTATTTTGTGTTCTTTATCATTTCTGTTGTAAACGCACCTCGCCATGCAAATTCCCGCCAAACAAACACGGGCGCATTAGCATTGTGGGATTGCGTACGGTCGGACGGACGGTCGTACGGGTGGACAAGTGACGTCATAACCAAACCAAAATTTTTCGCTTTCACGGATTACCAAATTCTCTTAGCTATGGGGCTCCGCAGCGCGCCTCCGGCGCGCGGAGCTCCGCTACTATCCGTTCCTTTATCCGTTTCGATAATCAAACGAAACTGTGGAGTATATGTGACAACTATTGACTATTTCATGATTTTTTGTGTGCTGGTTATCCTTTTCTGTACATAAGACATACCTCCATAAGTCATAAGTGATTTGTTAATCCGCAAAGTAAACACAAGGTACAGTAGAATTTTCCCGGGATTTTCTTAGTGTTCGCATAAGAATTTTTCGGCTACCCGAGTGCTATCTTGTGAAAATTCACTTTGAGCCTTTCATAGTTGTTTGTGATACAGTAAAATTGATCCTCTGCACAGCTCATAGCAAGTGTGAACTAATTCAAGGATGACTGGCAGCACTTGTTACTTGTTACACGGAATGCCCGCAGGGCATGACGTGTCTAGGTTTCGGTCGGGTATCTTTTTTTTCTTCATCGCTGTCATAAATGTGCACATTAATTTATGCATTAAACTCTGTCCTCCCCTAGTAAGGATATATTGTTCTGATTGTCTTCAACAGAAGCGGCCCAATCAAAATCTATTTTTCAGGCACATATCACGAGAGAGGGGACCCACTCATGACTTCTGTGTGACGTCAAATCATCATTTGATTTATTCATTAAAACTAGATTAAATTCTTCCCTCTCCCAGAAGGGATCTATTGTTTTGATTGTCTTGAACAAAAGCGGCCCAATCAAACTCCATTATCTGCGCGTATATCAAGAGGGAGGGGACCCACTCATCTCTACTTGTGTGACGTCAAAGCAAATCATCATTTGGAAAAGTTGTTTTCGTTCAATGGCGGCCACATGTCTGAATTTTAAGACTCCGGATCTGCCGTTTTCAGAGAGAAAACCAACCTTTTTCAAGCAGTAAATCGAAATAATAACTTCTAGGTAGTACTCGACGGTTGAAACGGCGGAAATTGGGAGAATTCACAGCAAAGAAAATCCGCTTTAAAAAACAGATCGAATGATCAACGCGAAGGATTAGAGCTAGAGGAGGCCAGACCAGTTCAGCGGGGTCATGACGTTATTGCATAGTTATTTCTGGTATGATTCCTAGTAACACAACGATAAGTATCACGCAATATATCTGAATAAAACCATTCAGACAATTATTTCAATGGCCAAGGGAGGATATTTTTTAAATATCTGCGAAACATACAATGGGGAATAATTGGGACTACATTAAGCATTCCGTGTAATGCCATTAGAGGGGCATCTTGTTATAATATCTCTCAGTTAGTACCCGCGGTGTGAGTGGTCAATTTTGCGAGCCGTGAGTGCTAGTGGTCACTGTACGTGCCGCCGCTAAATTTGAAAGTTTAAACTCGGAGATATAATAAATATCTTACTGACCTAGTTTTCTCAGTCCGTACTGTAAGTTACGGATCCTAGGGGGAATAAACGTGGTCCGGAATTTACGGACCTCGAAATCGGTTAGTAAGAGGTATGTCACTCCGTCTAATGTAATCCGCTGTAATTGATTTCCTTTATTTGTTTTGTTGAATGTTCATTGCAGCAACTGATTCTCTGGACTTTAGTTTTTCACAGAATTCTCTTTTACAGATGCACAAATGAAAATTCCCAAAGGAAATGTCCAAGCAGTCAATTTTTTCGGCCGTAATCCTAATGCAACGTAATCTCAAATTATCAAGTTCTTGGAGCATCAACATGATCAGGCCTATACCACCTGCGTCGCGATAATAGTCTGTTAGTGGGCATTTTGTGTAACATGAAAGGCATTTCCCCAACATTTACGCCTTTATACGCTGTGTATACAATGTCTCATCTTGCATGTCCATTTGCCTCGCCCTGTGACACTCAGTGCAATATTCCAAGAAGTTATCCTGGAGGAAATGAGATTCTTCTCCTGAGCTCTTGTTCGAAGGATATCAATTCTCATCTTAGACTGATCTTTGAAGCCCAAACTTGTGCCTCGTTCAAGAAAGAACTAATTCCTGCACGTGTGGGCTTGTTTGATGAAGGCGGCCATGACTTCACAATTTGTCCGGAGCACGGGGATCAATTGTGTGTCAATTTCAGGGCGTCGATAAATCACGAGGGAAAGTGGGAGAGGGGCCTTAACCTGCGAACGTCCAAAGAAATAAAGAGGAACTGGGATGTAGTGGTCCCTCAGTGATGGAGCACTTTGTATCATTGTCCCTTGAATCATAGTAGCATTTGTTTTCACAAATTATGGACTTGATTATCAGTCACTGTTCGAAAGAGGGGCGGACATCAGCCTAACAAATAATTGATCTTACACTCTGTCATTTTCTCTGTGAACACTGGCATATGTAGAACTTACCGTGGTGAACACAGAGCCGCAATCAAACTCGAACTCACTGCAAATACCTCACTGCTCCAGGAGCAGAGAGAGGAACAAAGCTCAGCAGGACTACCTATGAAGCACGGTGACAGCGCCATTGCTGAGGCGAACGCGCACGTGCGATTTCAGTTCCCGCCAGAGGAAATATCAAGTGAGTTATAGTGTACTCCATTCGGCTATTTGTTATCTTGTGGTCGAAACGGTCTTTTACAAATGGACACAGTTTGTTTAAGGAAATTTCTTATCGTTGCTTTAAATGCGGAAAGCATGTCTTTGCTCAAGTTATTAGCTGAACTTGTTCCCAACACAAAAACCGTTTCCCTTTTTTTTTTCCCGGGCAAGTGCATGTGGAAAGGAGAATTCTATGAAGAACTAAAGATCAGGGAATCAATTGTTACAATGTACATTCAACAAAACTAACTAAAGGAATTACTGGTGATTATATCAGACAGAGTTACTCAACGAGTTCGAGGTCTGTACTGTACTGGAAGTTACGGACCGGGTTTTTTTCCTGTTGATTTATAACCCAAGCGCAAAGAAAAGACAAGGGTCCTTAACTTACAGAAAGGCCTGAAAAAACGAGGTTATTAAGATATTTATCTTATCTCCGAGGATAACTTTCAAATTTAGTGGGTAGTATAGTGATCAAACGGCCCGCGCAAAATTGACCACTCACACCGCGGGTACTAACTGAGAGATATTATAACAAGTAACAAGTACTGCAAGTCATCCTTGAATTAGTTCACACTTGCTATGAGTACTGCAAGTCATCCTTGAATTAGTTCACACTTGTTATGAGCTGTGCAAAGGATCAATATCACTTTCTCACAAACAACTATGGAAGGCTCAAAGTGAATTTTCGCAAGATAGCACTCGAGTAGCCGAAAAATTCCAATGCGAACACTAAGAAATCTCCCGGGAAAATTCCACTGTACTTTGTGTTTACTTTGCGGATGAACAAATCACTTATGACTGATAAAGGGAGGTCTTATGTACGGAAAAGGATAACCAGCACACAAAATCATGAAATAGTCAATAGTTGTCACATATATCTCCACAGTTTCGTTTGATTATCGAAACGGATAGTATCTGTTCACGTATTCTGTTTCAAAAACAAGTTAAATCCCACCGTGTCCGCTGACCGACAGTGAGGCTCGGGTTAGTCACGCAATACGCTGTGGATCCATCGAGTTGCCGAAAACCGTGAATTATAGTTGTTGTTTGTAGTTCGCCCAAAATGCACGCGGTGTAGGTTTTCTGAGTGAGAAAGCCAAGGAAGATACGCTTATTAAGGCGACATGGAGAGGTGTTTGAGGTTTAAATATACGCGACAGACTACGTGAAATAGAGACGTCGGATCACACTTCGGGAAGTAAAAAGCTCAACGGATTCAAGTCTTGCTTAATACATAATGTAAGTAAGCTTACCTATTTTTGGCTGCCACTCTGATTTAAGGACTCAAATCTTCGGTATTGCTCAGAGAACAACAGAAATAGTTCTATTTTATGGGATAGTAAGGGTATACATGTCGACCTTGAGGCGACATCTAGTCCAAAATGCTGTCACGTTTTACTTGTTTGTCAATATTTAATGTGTGTGGACTATTTGTTTCAGTTTCAGTTCCGAATGGTTTTGAAGTTAGATTCTGGAATAACAGTCTTTTTACATCACGATACCTTTCCGAAAATTATATATTGGGGATTTAGTAATCCCGCAAACTTAGGTAGTCAAGGGGTAATTAGTTCGGGGTCGCACTAGTTATACGAAGAGACAATGTACTCATATGGTTGGATAAAATTGGCCACTATTGTGACGTATTTAGTAATATAAAAGTAAAAAGTCACGCCACGCTTAACAAACTAATTAGAGCGTGACGTGACATGGAAAAAATTAAGTAATTAAATGTCTCTTCGGAAAAGGTGGGGAAGAAATAAGCGCCACAAGGCACACAGCGTGTGACCTCCCCACCAAGATCCGGAACTAAGAACCCCGAGGAATATTAGAACTGAAAACAGCGAGGATATAAGAAAGACCTGTAAGGTACGGTCGTGACCAGCAGCCCCTGTTCGACCTAGGCACGTACCGCACGTGAACTAACATTTAAAACAGTGGTTAAATAACATATCAATTGTAGCTCCGTTGTGTGACAGATAACATATAGATAAAGTAGTACATGGGAACTGATAGTAAGTGATAGCGAAAAGAGTCCACAGTGAAAAACCCTTTCAGAATGGCAGCCCCTGACTGACCCACGAATCAGAGAATCCACCGTGGCCCTTTAACGCTAACGAGAGATGAAGACAAAATATACTGCCCCCATAACGGATGTTTAAAATTAGCCGTATTGAAAAGCACCACTGTATAGCAGCTCGTGATTGACCTATACAACGGAGATTCAACCACTGCGTGACCAGTGAAAAACAATTAGTTAGCTTTGAGTGAGGGCGGACGGATGTAAGTTCTAAAAGCGTCCGAACACCTAGGGCACGTAGTTGCGAATCCGAAAAACCTAGCCTGCGTAGCAGTCGTTTCCGTTTCCTTCAAGCCAAGCGGGGCAAGTGCGCGAGGGCATTGGGAAAAAAGGAGCAAAAAAGTAGGAGCGGGGGGGAGGGGCGGGGAAGGAAAGGAAACGCCTGCCGCGGAGCCCAGACATTTTACCGAACGCCGTTCGTCAGCGAACGGGAGGCAATGATGTATTACCATTGGTCAATCGTCTGTCAATCAAACTCATAAACTAAAAGGACATCCGGTTAACCGTTTATCAAAATCAAAATATAGTTCGATATAGTTTTCATTGCGCTTTGGTTTGTTGGTAGGTATTATCGTCTCAACAAACATGGTGTCATTCGTTTTTCGAAATCCCGCCGAAATTTTTAAAAATTTAAGAAAATTTGTTCTGGTTGTCGGCGGTCTCAATGACACGACAATCTGAAAGCTTGTTTTATTTCACGCTATGCGAAATACAATTAATTTTATCCTGGAAACGCGAGGAAGTATTTAGCCATGTGGGACAAGCTCATTCTGTCTGTAATTCCAGCAAATGAGTTGATATTCTAAAACATTAGTAAAATTTGTCTTGGGTAATTTTATCTACGCTTGAGCGACGTACGTAAAGTTCGAGAAAATCTTCTAAAATACAGTCGACTACCGATAACTCGAACCTCGCGCTAACTCGAAACAATTTTCCTTTCCTTTCAGGTAATTTTCTTCATAATTTCACCCTCGATAACTCGAACCTTTTTCAATTTCCCTTGAAGGTTCGAGTTATCGGGAGTCGACTGTACTGCAACTTGAAGTAAACAAGTTGCCCGCCGCGATTCTGTTTTCGCTGATTGGTTCTCATGTGACATTTGACGTGACAGTGTAGGCCCCAAGGGAGCGAAGCCATTTGGGGGCGTTCGGTAAAATGTCTGGGCTCAGCGGCAGGCGTTTCCTTTCCTTCCCCGCCCCTCCCCCCGCTCCTAATTTTTTGCTCCTTTTTATCCCAATGCCCTCGCGCGCTTACCCCGCTTGGCTTGAAGGAAACGGAAACGACTGTTACGCAGGCTACGAAAAACCCTTCTAAGACGCATGGCACGCTGCACCAATGCGAAAGCTATGGCTCTTGTAGCGAAAACAATCACGGCCGCAAAAGTTCAAAGCGCGACGGGGCTCAATGTTAAAATTGTTTGTCAAGATTGCCCCGCCAGCTGCACACGTGAACAAGGGGCCTTTATGGCAACCCCTAAGTTTAAGGTAGTCGAGTAAGGTCTGCACGGGGCAAAATGTTTCAGAAGGTTCGCTTTCAATGGTTATGACAAACGGCCGATTATTCGTGTTGTGTTTAAACTTAGTGATCACAATCTTGACAGCCGTCACTCGAGAAGATTGTTTCAAAAAGGTCACTTGGTCAAATTGCACAACGGTGTCAACTTGCTTTGTACTTTTGCAAGATAATTCACCTATTCTGAAGAAACCATAAAATGCTGTCATGAACATTGCCCCGAACAGAGCTGATTTGGTCGGGTCGTAAAGGCCTTTGATCTTATGTACATATGCTAGTGCTGATAGGTACGAGTTTATGGTAGCAGGAGCTAGACCCCTGGCACATAAAAAGGAAATGAATAATGCGATACAAGCGGTCGAAACAGGCAAATGTAAATAATTCTATATTCTATAATTCTATTCTTGTTCACGTGTGCAGCTGGCGGGGCAATCTTGACAAACAATTTTAACATTGAGCCCCGTCGCGCTTTGAACTTTTGCGGCCGTGATTGTTCTCGCTACAAGAGCCATAGCTTTCGCATTGGTGCAGCGTGCCATGAGCCTAGAATTCAGTAAAGACAACCCGAGCGCGTGAGTATTGTTTGCGAGACTGCTCCGACAATGAGGAGTGTAGTAATTCTTTTAACGCATCGACCACTTCTGCGGGAGAAGGGTCTCGGGCAAGTGAGTTGGCTCTGGGTCGGCATCTAGGAAAGCTTTCCTGAAATCTACAATCTGTAGACGAGAAATTAAGTCCGCCCGGGTATTGTCAACACCGGGTATATGATAAGCCCGAAACAAGATATTATGACGTAGTGATGTTAGGACAAGATCACGTACTAATGATCATGGGGTGTTTTGAGGTCTGTTTATTGATAATGTCAACCAAAGCCGCATTATCAGTAAAATCAGAGACACATTTGTTGCTTATTTGACATCCCCACACGTGGAGCGAGATAGTAATCGGAAAGAGCTCCAAAAATGCAATGTTCAATGATTTTCAATGGGCAGGTCATTCGCCGTAAAACCAACGGGTCCCCAAAAGTGCGCCGTAGCCCTTTGAGGCCGCAGCGTCGGTGTAAAGTTTGAGAGGCGGTGAAACCTGCCACGGTTCGTCCAGAAAAAATGTACGGCCGTTAAAATCTCTTAAAAATTGAAGCCAGACCTGTAAATCGCGACGACAGGCCTCAGTAATCCGTATACGATGGTGAGGTAGACGGACACCCTTGGTGAAATCAACAAGCCTCCGAAGAAAGGCCCGACCAGGTAGAACAACTGAACAAGTAAAATTCAATAAGCCAATCAAAGATTGAAGTTCTTTCAGGGTAGTTTTACGGCGTTTGTTCATGTCCAATAACTGAGCATTGCATTTTTGAAGCTTATCGTCCGGCAGACGCGCTTCCATATTAATCGTGTCGAGTGTTATCCCAGCAAACTGTTAAGTGGTTGAAAGACCTTCGGTTTTTTCATCGGCTATAGGTACCCCTAAACGATCACATAGGCTCAAAAAGTTGTGTAAATCGGAGGCACATGTCCCTTGAGAGGTAGCAATAAACAAGAAATCATCCAGAATATGCAAAACACCGGAAGCACAGAGATAATGTTTAGCAAGCCACTCGAGCGCAGTGCTAAAAGCTTCAAATATAGCGCAAGATGAAGAACAGCCCATGGGCAAACACCGGTCAAAAAAGTACGAATTATTCCATGTCATACCCAGTAAATGGTAATCGTCAGGGTGAATCGAAATGATACAGAAAGCTGATTTTATATCGGTCTTGGCCACATAGCAACCCCTACCTAAAGTGTGATAGCATCACCTATTGAAGCATAATGTACCGACAAAAATTGGTCCGGAATAAAATCATTCACTGAGGAGCCATCTGGGTATGACAAATGGTGTATAATACGAAATTCACCTGGAGTTTTCTTTGGAACTACGCCTAAAGGTAAAGAAATAAAATTGTCAAAAGGTGGACGAGAAAATGGACCTGCAATTCTTCCTGCGCGCCATTCTTTCTCGAGTTTAGCAGCTAAAATTTCAGGTTGGTCCTTTGCACTGCGCAAATTTGAAGCAAGACGTAAGCGGCTAGTACCAACAAACCCAACGCGAAATCCAAACGAAAAACCATCAATCAAAAATTGCTTAAGACGAGCGGTCATATTGTTGGAAAAGGGAGCTAAGCGTGGATACGTTTACTGGCGTTACTGGCAGGTTGTTTATTATGTGATGGAGTTGCGATAGCTCTCTCCCCGGCTGGTTTGGGAATGTTTGAGGCAGACTGACACGACTTAGCCGCGTGTCTACCACCACATGTGGAACATTTGTGGTTATATCTGCAGCCCGCACAGGGACGTCCGGCGTTGAACGTGAAACACACCACTCTGACCATTGGTTGTTTTCCCTTGAACCGCGAGTTGGGCTTGTCGGTTGCAAAATATCCGGATTTGGCACGAAAAGTCACCGCGCGATGCCATAACTCCCAATGTACTACTCCCCAAGGGTACTTTTGTGGGTTGCTTTGACGCAGATACCGGAACTGCTCATCATAATAGTGCCAGTCCCCCCCACGTGTGGCGATGTCGCGCACTGTTTCGCAAAATTTCATCAAATGTGGCGTCTCTTCGGGGAATTTTTCGCAGTATACCGCGACAAAAGAGTGGAAAGCCGATACCCACTCGTGAATAGACGTCAATTTCTTTGCATTGTTTATCGGTTCGAATGTAAAATTTGGGGCGTTAGACCCAATTCCGGGGGGTGGGAGCAGTGATAGATAATGTAACTTATCCGGATTAGGGAACGTATCTAGAAGAGAGCCAAAGTTGACGAATTCCTCAGCCCAGAACTTATTCTTTAGGCGTGCACTCAAGCGGCTACCTAAGGGCACACCTATACTAGAAAATAAAGGCGCACTGGGTAATATCTCACTACCTGACGACTCAACGGCCCCCACTGGAGTATGAGTAATAGATGTCACGTCGTGTTACACTGCGTCAGCGACCAGATTGAGGGAACTGGAAGAATTCTGGGCCGCGATGCTCGACTGTATCGCCGTTTTCACTGCAGCAACAATAGATGAAACCATTGCGTCGGAAAGGCCCTCCGATCCCACACCAGATGCAGACGCCTCAATAGCCGCTTGATGTGGAATTTCGACCGGGTCAGGAACAAACTGTACATTGACGGTATCATCTGCCGGTCCTGCTGTTCGTCGGGATTTCCTTCGTGGCGGCATGTTGATTAATAAGGCCTATAAAACTTAGGTAAGGTTAATTCGGACATGATATAGGCAAAGTCGGAATTAGACAACAAGGAAAATTCTGGGGTCAGAATGCATTGTACGCTAATTCACACATACAGGATGCCCGTTAACCAGCTACAACAATCGCATGTCATCATATGTGATGTGAGAGCATCAGTCATGGGCGCCTCGGTGTCTATAAATACCCACGTAAAAGCGTTAATAACTGGAGTGAATTGGGCACGTCAACGACGGTCGGATATGGTTGTCACTCAGGCAACATAACGCAGCAATTCCAAAGACCACGATTGACATAAATCAGGGATAGGCATCACACAGGAATGCACAGAATCCCAAAGCAAATATTGAAATGCAATAATAGCACATGGGCAGAACAAAGAAAGACACCAAAAGCCCACTGAACGCAACTCCTTGGTGAAGGCTATAAACTTGCCAAAATCAAAAACTGGTTGGGCAAAAATTCCTTAGGTTGTTATGTGCTGGATCTAACACCCGATTGTTGTAATGGCCTCAATTAGTATTCCCCTAGGCCTGTTTTTGCGCGGGAATTTAGGTTAATAATTTGCATTTTGCAAGTGACACTTTGCTGAAATGACATTTTCTGTTCATTATACGTTGAACTTTCAACGAGACGCGCTTCGCGTAGCTATCCGCAGTTACTGCAGTCTGCTAGCAATTTCCTCTGGAAGTTTCGTCTAAACGCGCCACAACAATTTAAGTGTGCTGTATTTCCGATCGGTCTTATCGGTTTGTTTACCTTATAGTTGGTACATTTTGTAAGTTCACTTTTTTGCATGTTTTAGTTTAAACCTTCTTCGCCTCGTCAGCAACACTGTTAAGCTACAATGTTCAGCCCTTCCGGGAAGCCGACAAAGTGAAAAGAGTTTAGAATAAATTGCGTGAATAGAAGTGTTTGCCTCCGGCGGTTACATCGTTTAAAATTGTTCGAGTTTCCCGCGATGGATGGAGACGACAATGGGGTCGGAGAAACCGAATTTCGTATTACCACCAGCTCAAAGACGCTGAGTAAAACACTCGATCAAGATGGTGCTCTTGGTGAGAAGCTTCTGCAACTTAGGAATTCGAGATCTGGTCATCTCTCTACGGTTACTGCCAGGAAGAACGAAATCGACGCGTTACTATTAAATGAGGAAAACGTTCATCACGTAAAGGAGAAGATTACCGGATACTTGGCTGCCTTTGAAGCTTTTAAAGATGCTAATTTCAATTATTTGCGGAATCTTGTGGACGAGCGTAGCAAAGTTGAATGTCACGATTACTTCGATCGCGAGTTTCAGCGAATGAGCGAGTTCAACGATAGGGTTCAGGACTGGATTAGAAGGGCAGCACGGTTACATTTGCAGATAAATCCTGAAGACTCTGTCAGTCAGTCCGGCCGATCTAAGGCGTCCAAGGGATCGCGGCGTTCAAGTAGAAGTAGTTCCTCGTCAATATCATCAGCAAGAGCAAAAGAAGCCGCTCGCGTAGCAGAACTTCAAGCCGAAGCTGCAGCCTTCAAGAAGCGTCAGTTGTTAAAAGAAAAGAAATTTCAGTTACGTCAACAGCAAGAGCACTTGACTTTAGAAACCGAAATCGCCAAGGCGCAAGCTAAGGACAATTTTTTGGCTTTTCTGACCGAATCTACTCCGCGTAGTATTGTACCAAACCCAGTCATGTTGCCAGTTTCCAGGCTAAGGATAGGCGAATTCCCTGATTCTAAGAAGTTGGAAATCATTCCAGGAGTTCAAACGTTTCCTGACTCTGTCAAGTTGGAACCCAAGCCAGGAGTAGACCAAGTTCCACAGTTAGCAGCGGCTGAACCCGGAGCTATGCGAGACAGAGAAATCGCTTCGTTACCAGATGCGAAGGTCACTTCTATGTTAAACCCGGAGGCGCCAGCATGGAATCAATCACTTATATCCAGAACTTTTCCTGATTCAAATCCTGTAGCGCCAGCATGGAATCAACCATATATGTCCAGAACTATTCCTGATTCAAATCCTGAGGCGCCAACATGGAATCAGCCACACATAGCTAGCAGCAAGAAGGAACGTACCAATGAATCTAGCCACTTCAATACGTCATCTACGCCGAGTGAAAGAGCCTTCCATGAAATGTTGGAGTTGCATCAGCATCAGAATATACTGCAACAGCAGCAAAACAAGATCGTAGAAATGCTAGCAAATCAGCAAAGAAAAAGTAGTCTCCCACAGCCTCGGGTTCCCATTTTCGACGGTAATCCATTGGAGTACGGTTATTTCACGAGAGCTTTCGAAAACATAATCGAGTCAAAAACGTCCAATAGCAGCGAGAGGTTATACTATCTCGAGCAGTTTACCAGTGGAGATGTTAAGGATCTCGTGCGATCTTGCCATTACTTGCCGCCTGAGAGGGGCTATAAAGAAGCACGTCGCCTGATGAAAAAGAAATTTGGTGACGACTACCGCATCGCAGCAGCCTACGAGAACTAAGCTTTAAACTGGCCGGAGGTTAAAAACGAGGACGACATTGCTCTGGATATATTCTCTATCTTTCTCATGAGGTGTAAGAACGCAATGGAAGGCAGCAAGTACCTCTCTAAGCTCGCGCAACCTGAAACCATCCAAAAACTAGTCCTTAAGTTGCCCTTTAGCTTAAGAACAAGATGGCGTCGCTTGGCTGACCACATAATGGAAGTTGAATTAAGGCTTGTCAACTTCGGAGACCTTGCCGACTTTGTGGACAATGAATCCAGAGTCGCTACCAATCTAGTTTTTGAAAGAATCGTTGACGATGCGAAGCCCAGAGCAACGGGAACTAATCATTTGAGGAAAAGGCCTGGGGAGAGAAAGTCACCGGAGCTAAGCCTTGCTACACAGATTCGTAGTGACCAGTGTCCGCCAACCGTCGCACCGTGTCCTGTCCCATCATCGCCAGAAGATAATTCTAAGTGCCCTTTCTGCAAATCAGGTCATGCCTTGGATAACTGTGACTCCCTTAGAAGCCGACCGTATCCAGAGAGAATTCAGTTTTTGATGTCGAAGAACCTCTGCTTTGGTTGTTTGTCTAATAACCACACGGCTCGAAACTGCCCTAAAAGAAACAATTGTTCGTTTCCCAACTGCACCAAGAAACACCCTACTGTCCTCCATACCAACTCGACGGCTCGTAGTCGACCGGCTGCTGACTCTCCAACTATTCCCACGTTGAACGAGGAGACCACGCGCGTTCATAACGGGATGGTGAGCCTGGACGAGGACACGCGAAACACGGGCGGGGCAAGCTTCCCAGAGATTGGCACGGCAGTTGTTCCGGTTAAGGTTTGGACAAAAGACAGCGAAACGCCAACGATCACCTACGCCTTCTTAGATAGTGGCAGCTCCTCAACGTTCTGCTCAGAGACACTCATGAGACAGTTGGGGATCAGTGGTGCAGAAACAAAGATTTCATTAACAACGTTGGAGAAAAAGGACAGTATTATTAACAGTTTCATTTTAACGGGCCTTACCATCTCAGACTTGGACGAAAATGTCTTTATTGAACTGCCCGCGCTTTACACGAGACCTCGGATTCCTGTTTATAAGGATGATATACCCAAGCAGGTTGATTTGGACCGATGGCCGTAAAAGTGGTGTAAGCTTGCCTGACGTTGAGGCGGGTGTCGGTCTTCTCATTGCCAGTGACGTTTCTATGGCCCTTGATCCTCTGGAAGTGAAGCACAGCCAAGATGGCGGCCCGTATGCTTCTCGCACAAGTTTAGGATGGGTTGTCAATGGTCCGTTGGGACGTAATCGTTATGGCCCGCGTGCGTCGAGTTTCTATGTCAAGACAGATGTTGAACTCCATCGAATGGTGAAGAAATTTTATGACAGCGGTTTTGGAGAGTCCAGCGCTGACGAGAAGCCAGAAATGTCGCAAGAGGAGATTCGTTTCCTGAACGTTTTGGACAGCACCTTAGCCCTGAGAAGCGGTCATTACGAAATGGCTTTGCCTTTGAGAGATCGAGAATCTCCAGTGCCGAATAACAGAGTACAAGCAGAACGGCCCGCCTATTAGTTAGGGCGAAAACTTGAGCGTAACAGTGGCTTATACTCCAACTACAAAGGTTTTATGGCGGACATCATTGAGAAGGGTTACGCCCACAAAGTTCCGGCAGATTTCCAGAAGTCCAGTGCGAAGTGGTACATACCGCGCCACGGCGTTTACCATCCCCACAAGCCTGGGAAGATACGTGTGGTTTTTGATTGTTCAGCCATATACGGAGGCATGTCGCTTAACGATCAGTTACTCAAAGGTCCTGATTTGACAAACAGTCTATTTGGAGTTCTATCAAGATTCCAGGAAAGAATTGCACTCATGGCTGATATCGAGGCGATGTTTTATCAGGTCAGAGTGATTGATGCAGACAGCACTTATCTCTGCTTTCTCTGGTGGCCCGATGGTAGGCTGGACAGTGACCTAGAAGAATACCAGATGGTAGTACTTTTGTTCGGTGCAGCTTCTTCACCAGCGTGTTCTAATTTCGCTCTCCGCAGGACAGCAGAGGATAACGTTGAGCATTTCTCAAAGGAAGTTATTAGCACCGTGCGAAACAATTTCTACGTGGACGACTGTCTCAAATCCTTGCCTGCGGATCTGCGAGCACTGCTTTTAAGAGGTGGTTTTAAACTTACGAAGTGGATCAGCAATAGTCGCAGAGTCTTGGAAACAATTCCTGTAGATGAACGTGCTAAAGAAGCAAAGACACTTGACCTCAGTAAGGACGGCTTGCCAGTTGAAAGAGCCCTTGGAGTTAAGTGGTGCGTGGAATCGGACACATTCAGCTTCAACGTTAACATCAAGCTCAAACCTCCCACGCGTCGGGGCATTTTCTCAGTCGTAAGCTCGGTATATGATCCTCTCGGACTAGCCGCCCCTTTTGTATTGACTGCCAAGAGGCTTCTTCAGGACCTGTGTCGACTCAAGTTGGGCTGGGACGATCCAATTTTCCCGGAGGACAGCATTCGTTGGGAGCGATGGTTAGCAGATCTTCGCAAGTTGTCGCAGTTTTCAATCAAGCGCTGTATCAAACCAAGAGGCTTTGAAGTCATTTCGTCTAGTCAATTGCACCACTTTTCAGACGCCTCAGAAATCGGTCTGGGGACAGTGTCATATCTCCGTCTCGTCAATAACAAAGGCGAAGTTCATTGTTCGTTTCTCTGCGCCAAGTCACGAGTAGCACCGCTGAAAACAGTCACGATCCCGCGCCTAGAATTATCCGCTGCAGCAATCTCTGTGAAGCAAGACAGACTCTTAAGGCGGGAACTTGAATTGCCGATTAGCGCCAAATCAGTCTTCTGGACTGATAGTACTGCAGTCCTGTGTTATGTCAAGAATGAGACAAATCGGTACCACAGCTTCGTTGCCAATCGAGTTGCTCTCATTCGCGATGGCTCCGAGCCAAATCAGTGGAACCATGTTGGTGGCGACAAGAATCCTGCCGACCACGCCTCTCGAGGTTTGACAGCGGACAACTTCCTTCGCCAAGTGCATTGGTTAACGGGGCCGGAATTCATTTGGCAGCATGAGAGTTTATGGCCCACGCAGATGGAAGCAGTGGAAGACATTTCTGATGAAGATCCTGAAGTCAAACGGAAGGTCAAGTCGTGCACGACGTCGCTGCGCAAAGGGTGTGATCCACTCTTAGAATATCCTCAGAAATGCCCCTCTTGGTTTCACCTACAGAAGATTATCGCGTGGCTGATGCGCTACAAAGACAACCTTCTACGAGCGAGTAAGGGTGACAGAGCACTGCGCGAAACTCCGAAGTACACTACCCTTGAAGAGATCAGGAGAGCTGAAAGAGAGCTTTTTAAGAATGTGCAGCGTCGAGCTTTCCCAGATGAAGTTAACCATCATGAAAAACCAGTTAAGAAGACTAGCCGCTTATACAAGCTAGATCCAATCCTTATTGATTGCCTCCTGTGTGTTGGTGGCAGGCTACGCAACGTGCCCGTGCCTGCACAGTCAAGAAATCAGATAATTCTTCCGAGAGAAGATCACGTCACCAGTTTGATCATCGACCATTACCACAGAATTTGCGGTCACTCCGGCAAGGAGCACGTCCTAGCCTTAATTCGTCAGAAATTTTGGATTACGAAGGGTAGTTCTGCCGTCAAAAGTGTCCTTTCGAAGTGTGTGAGCTGCAGACCTCGACAAGCACCACTGTGCTCTCAGAAGGTGGCCGACCTCCCGGAGGATCGTGTGACCCCCGACAAACCTCCTTTCACGTCGGTTGGTATTGATTGTTTTGGGCCCTTCCAAGTCCGTCGTGGGCGGAACCTCGTTAAGAGATATGGGGTAATTTTTACATGTCTAGCTATTCGAGCTGTTCATAAAGAAATTGCGCACAGTTTAGACACCGACTCGTTTCAATTGGCATTGCGTCGCTTTATACCAAGAAGAGGGCAAGTGGAGGTGATTCACTCAGACAACGGGACGAATTTCACAAGCGGAGAACGAGAGTTGCGCGATGCTATTTCTGGCTGGAACCATCAGAGAATCCATAGCTCTCTGCTACAGAAGAATGTCAAGTGGTGCTTCAACCCCGATTATGGTTCTCATTTCGGTGGCATCTGGGAGAGATGCATTCGGACGGCTCGCAAGATTCTTCAAGCTTTGTTACGTGAGCAGGTCACGGATGATGAGAGTCTACCTACACTAATGTGTAGATAAAGTAGAAAATAAAGTAGAAAGTGTAATGAACAGTCGGCCCATCACAGTTGTGTCTAGTGATCCGAACGACTTGGAGCCTTTGACCCCGAACCACTTGTTGTTGCTCAAATCTGAAGTTCCTTTACCACCTGGTTTGTTCAGGAAAGAAGATTTGCTGTCGCGTCGTCGTTGGAGGCAAGTACAATACCTAGCCGACATATTCTGGAAGAGGTGGAGGAAGGAGTATCTCCCTCTTTTGCAACTCTGGCAAAAATGAGTGCACCCTCAGAGGAATTTGACAGTTGGGGACGTCGTGTTGGTCGCGAGTGAGACCTCGCATCGCAGTTTGTGGCCATTGGGAAGGATACAGGAAGTCTTTCCCGACAAGGGAGGTTTCGTTCGGCGAGCAAAAGTCCGGACTAAATCAGCTGTGTACGAGAGACCTGCTGACAGGCAAGGTGTGCAAGGCTGCGAGCGAAGGCAATAGTAAAGAAGAGACGTGCAACAAGGCAGTGGCTACAGAGGTGCATAAACACTTTGCCCTTACAACAAAAGTGAAAGAGGTTATCAACCCACAGACCATCCTTAAAGTTCTAGAGTCAGACTTTGCAGAGTGCTCTGCAAAAACCACTCCCTATTCAGCCGAAGATAGGAGGCTCCTCAACATACTTGAAAATGGTATTGTTAAGACAACTGACGGGCACTATGAAATGCCGCTTCCTTTAAAGTCAGATAAATTGTCTCTCCTTTCAACCGTGAACTAGCTGTGAAAAGATGGCACCAGCTTGTAGCAAGATTTAAGAGACAACCGAAGTTCTTGAAACATTATCACGTGTTCATGAAAGATGTGATTGCGCTATGTGCTGAAGAGGTGCCTCCAGACCGTCTCGGAATCCAGGATGGGACGGTAAACTACGTCCCCCACACTGGTGTTTATCACCCGAGGAAACCCAATCAGATTAGAGTAGTGTTTGATTGCTCGGCCCAACATGATGGGGTATCTCTTAACGATTACTTACTGCAAGGACCTGACCTCATGGACACCCTGTTAGGGATCTTGTGCAGATTCAGACAGGAAAATGTAGCCATTATGACTGACATAAATAGTATGTTTCATTAGTTTATGGTATCAAAGGAACACAGCGATCTCCTGCGTTTTTTTGTTTTGAAAGGCGGGGATCCTGCCAATGAATTTGTTTAATACAGGATGAACATTCATCTTCTCGCTGCTGTTAGCTCACCTGGCTGCACAAATTTTGGTCTTAAGAAAGCGGCAGATAATGGAGAGAAAGAGTATGGTGAAGAAGCTGCTGAGTTCATATGAATAGATTTTTATTTAGATGATGGACTTACATAAGTCCTAACTGCAGATCAAGCTATTACCCTGGTGAAAGCAAGCCAAGGCATCTGTGCCAAAGCCGGTCTGAGACTACACAAAATCTCGTCAAACAAAAGAGACGTTCTTGAAGTGATTCCTTCTCAAGACCGTGCAAAAGGGTTGAAAGAACTGGATTTGAAGAATGATCCATTGCCTTTGGAACGTGCCTTAGGAGTTGTATGGTGTATTGAAACTGACAGCTTTCAATTTTGCATCGAATTGCGTGATCGTCAATTTAAGCGACGTGGTGTTCTGGCCACAGTTAGTTCAATTTACGATCCTAGCGGCTTCACTGCAGATGTTACCTTGAAGGGTAAGTAAGTTCTACAGCAAATTCGCCGGGGCCAAACTTGATTGAGACAACCCAGTACTAGAGAATCTTCGTAGTCAGTAGGAGAAATGGCGTCGGCATGTTCTGACTCTTGACCAGCTGCAAATTGAACGTTACTTTAAGCCTGAGAACTTTGGTCGAGTGAAAGCCTGCGGGTTACACCATTTCTCGGATGCCAGTCTTAAGGGATATGGACAATGTTCGTATCTTAGACTAATTGACGTGGAGGACAGAGCACACTGTTCTTTCCTCATTGGAAAGGCCCGAGTGGCCCCTTTGAAGCAAAAATCACTGTGCCGAGGCTTGAGTTGGCAGCTGCTACTATTTCAGCAAAAATGAGTGAGTTCCTTCGCGAAGAATTGTCGTACACGGACATTAAAGAACATTTCTGGACAGACAGACATGTCAACAATGAAGCTAAAAGTGTCCAGGTGCACGTGACCAATCGCGTGCAGCAAATTCGTGATGTCACGAAACCGAGTTCTTGGTTATATGTCAGTGCTGAAGTTAGCCCTGCAGATCATGCCTTGCGTGGCCTTACAGCATAACAACAGCTTCAAGAAAACAATTGGTTAGCAAAACCACCAGTCCTTTGGAAGAATGGGACTTTTCTGCCTGAGACGACAGAAGAATTTCAAGTAACCTAGTCTGATCCTGAAGTGAAGAAAGCTGTTGTGTTCACATCTCATGCAGCGAGTCCAGCTACGCAACCTCCTGAATCGTCTATGTTGAGCCGTTTGTGTCACATTTCAAGTTGGCAGCGTCTGCTTAAAGTAATAGCCTTGTGTCTTCGAGTGAAGAGCAGATTAGCGAGTAGAGAAGTGAAGTGGACGACACAGACTGGTTGTGAGAACATTAGACCTTTGCCAATGGTATCAGTTACCTTGAACGAACTGCTTGAGGCAGAAGGAGAAGTTCTGTAGATTGTTCAACGTGAACAGTTCCATGAAAAGATTGAAGTCCTAAAGAAACTTAAGAAAGCTGGAAAGGCAACAGATAGAAAGCTTGCAAGAGAAAGAAAGCTAGCCATCAAGAAGTGTAGTTGCTTGTATCGTTTGGATCCGTTTCTTGATGAGGATGAAATCGTTCGCGTTGGTGGCCGCATCAGACAAGCTAACCTTCCCTTTGCGACAAAACATCCCGTGGCACTTCCATTTAAAAGCCATGTTACAAACTTGCTGATTCGATTCTGGTATGCCAAAGTGAATCACATGGGGCGAGGTATCACCCAAAATAAGCTGCTTCAGAGAGGCTACTGGATTATTGGTGGATCATCCGCAGTGTCAAATTGTATTTGCAAGTGTGTTACCCCGCATAAAAGTACCTGGGCTCCTGCAATTTCAGAAGATGACCGACTTGTCTTTGGATCGAGTTGAACTTTCAGCTCCTTTCTCTTACTGTGTTGTAGATTTCTTTGGACCATTCCTGATCAAGGAGAAGACAGGTGAAGTCAAGCGTTACGGCGTTATTTTCCACCTGTATGGCCAGCAGAGGCGTTCAGTTAGAAACAGCTAACTCGTTAAGCACCAGTTTATTCATCAACGCACTGAGCCGTTTCTTAAATCGTCGTCGTTCAGTCAGACAGCTCCGCAAGGCACAAATTTTGTGGGAGCGCAGAATGAGCTGAAAGCTGCCTTAGAAGAACTGGATCAGAACAGACTAAGAGAGTACTTGATTGGAAAATGGTTGTGAGTTGATACCATACCGGATGAACGTGCCGTATGCGAGCCACTTGGGCGGTACGTGGGAGAGGGTAATCCGTACTGTACGCAGTGCACTGGAGACGCCACTTCTAAATGCCGGAACCCAGTTGGACGATGAAGCCTTTAGAACCTTCATGACTGAGGCGCAATGTATTGTTAACTCCAGACCCCTCTCTACGGATGACCTGAATGACCCAGAGGCACCAGAACCTCTTACACCTAGCCATTTACTCACTTTCAAACCGAAGGTTGTACTTCCGCCGCCTGGAAAGTTCCAGAGAGCAGATTTGTATTCCCACAAATGGTGGCGCAGAGTACAGTATCTCGCCAACGAGTTTTGGCTCAGATGGCGTCATGAGTTTCTTCAAAGTCTGCAGTCGTGCAACAAGTGGATGTATCCCAGAAGGAACTTATGGGTTGAAGATGTAGTCTTGTCTAAGGAGGACGAAGGACCACGTAATCAATGACCTCTCGCACGAGTCGTTCAAGTCTTCTCCAGTGAGGACGGATGTGTCAGAAAGGTTAAAATCGTCAAAGCGGATGGAGGGCTTGACAACCTGGGCAGAATTTGAAAGCCTCCTACTTTCCTGAACAGACCAATCCACAAACTAGTTTTACTGGTACCCTTCGAAGGCGAAGAGGAAGTTGGCACAAGCAGCAGGGAGACCGTGGGATTCCCCTTCGAGGAGCCAACTACTCAGTGAGGTGTCATTGACAAGTGAAGAAGACACAAGTGACTGTCTTTATGAACGTTTAGTTTGTTGAACTGTCTAGTGTGGACACTAAGTAAAGTAATTGTTAGGCAACAATTAGAGGAGCCATGTGACTGCAGCGCTGTGTAGTCAGCGATTTGTTTCGCAAATGCTTAGCTGCCGCGACTGTTTTTCTTTGGCGAGCGACCCGTTATTTTGTTTTTGTTCACATGTAGTTCGATACCTGTACAGTAATCACAGTAATCGTAGTTCATCGGATGTTTGCTGTCCCTTCAAACGGCGTAAACGGTAGGAACAGTTCAAGAAGTATTGTACGGAACATTTTTTGGTTTATTTTTCACACTAGTTTTCATGATCAGTTATAGCCAGTATTCTTTTGTTACGCAGATTGTTATCTCGGGAATCAGGATTGTAACGGCATGTGCTGTAACCTGACCTGTGGATAAACGAGTTTTGGCCTCTATTTTAATTGTTCGCAACTCCTCCCGTCATGTGCGACGGGAGACCAGCCACATCTTCCTTGTCTACCCCATCTGTTCCTTGGTATCGGCACTCGACAGCGTAAAAATTCAAAATGAACTTTTTACTTTAGAAAAATATGATTTTACCAAGATCATTCAGCTTATATTTCTTGCTCCGTGTCGAGAGCTCGTGTTTATATCAGACCTGTGCTATATAAGATGGGTGTTTACAGAGCAACATGTGTCGATTAATGTTCAGCTTAAGTCAAGAAACAACGACACAGGATGTAAAATAAGTGATGTATCTCACCAGTTGTTTCCATATGTTCCCGACATGACTGATTTGAGACCCATTGAAGAAATTTTCGGTTAGTTAGATTTTTTATTTAATGAAAACGAAAGTCGTTATTTTGTTTTCTTTTGTTTTTGTTTACGGCTGGCTCAAAAGTACATACAACGTTTTATGCGGAGCTGTCGCCAACTCATGCATGCAGTCTTTCAGTTAAGGTACCGTAGTTCCAGATAAAGGTAGGCATAGTTTTTTGTTAACGGGTGGCAGTGGAATTAAAGGAAACAGCAACTTTTAAATATATCTATCAACAATAGCCGTGATCTGAGTGGTTTATGGTATGTTTAAAGGTTGTATAAACTCCAGATGTTCACAGACGTTTCACAGGAAACATTACTGCCATTTAATTAAGTTTTCGCGTGGTAAGAAGGAAAAAAAATACTTATTCGCTCGGCTATTTTTGTTTTAGTGACGACAATTTCTATTACAAGCAAACATTTAATGAGCCTGATCAGCGTCAGCCACAAAGACCTCCTTATCTAGAACAAATCTTCTTACGTTAGCGGTGAATTTATTAAACTTTAGCTAACTTTTTTGTGTTCCTTCAGTCATCTCTAAATATCACAACAAGCAAGCCTTTCTGGTTAATTGATTAGGACAGTAAATAGCTTGGAACTAGCTTGGCTCCATCTTAAAAATGGAAAGGAGTAGAACGATGGAACATGAAAATTGTAGGATCCATGTCAGGCAAAATTATACTGTTGGTAAGCCAGATGGAGTGTCATGCGGTGTGTTGACAGGTGCCAAGAATTAGCATTGTTAAATAGTTGCCTACACGCAGACGTTGCATATTTCCTTTGAGTGAAAAACGAGACAGCAAGCATTTGAGCGCGCAGGCTATCAGAGAGAAGCTTGATAGAAAAAATTATTTCCCTTGTTACAAAGATGCGGACTGTTATTTGGTTATCCTTTCTGTATTTATAGCCGCTGCATTTCTGGTGACATAAAATGGCGAAGATTGTTTTTCTCGCTCTACCTCTTCTATTGGGAATAACGTCTAAAGCTGGTATGTTAATTTCAGCCGTTTATTTGAATGAGTAAAAATTCTTACAATTGCTATTTGTGAATTACGCACAAGCACTGAAAAAATATTTCGTTTCTTTATGCTAGTTTGATTTTCTCGAACTGTACCTGTGCGCCTTTGATTGTTTATTATTTCATCAAAACAATTCTGCATCCTACAACATCGTATATCGTATTTCGTCCTAATGTAGTTAACAGATTGGTAGGTCTAATTTTTGCCTAAAATGTTTTTGTTTCACTTTTGTACAGAAAATAAAAAAATATTTTTAGTGTATAATCTGACTACTTTACGTTTTTTCCTCTAGATTTAGCTTGCCCAGATGATTGGAAAGAATTTAGTAACTCCTGCTATATTCTGATGGACAAATACCGAAACACGTTCGAATTCGACTGGTTGAAAGCTTTGAAAGTGTGTCGTGGTTTTGGAGGGAATTTCGCCAGCATAGGGAGTGAAAAGGAAATGGAATTTGTTAGAAACTTGTCTCCACAGCAAAAGACTGATCACGCTTGGATTGGCTTGGTTTACTGGTTTCAGGAAGGCGGATATCTTTGGAGTGATGAAACACCTTTTAACAGTTCTGTTCACGCAGACTGGTTTAATGACAAACCGTGTAACCATTCTGGCATTCGTTGTGTTCAACTATCAAGAAATGGTTATAATTTTACAAGTTGCGACTGCACGAAAAACCAAAAGTTCATCTGTGAAAAGCCTAAAGGTAGGATTACTGTCAAAAAGCACAAGAAGGAGAAAACAAAATTATTACAACTGTGCATTATTAGGTTTGTTTGTCGATCTTTGCCATCAGTAAGTTATGCTGTGGGAAGTCCATTAGCGTCAGATTTTTTAATCAAAACTTGGCAAAATTTCTGAGTGACTTTTTTAACCTTAAGGAATGAATAAGAAAGCGAGCAAATTTAATCAGAGCAGTCTAGCTTGATGTTTTGTTTGTCACATATTATACTGTTTTGAAACCTGCTGCAGTTTGTCTTACCAACCATCTGTTTAGATTCTTTATTGAGATATTTTTAGTTGCTTCTTAATTTCAAGTAATACAAGAGTTCTAAATTGTTTACAAGTTACCTTTTCGAAAGAGACGTAGGCGTTCTTCGAAGGATAAAATAAAATAGATATATGCAAAGAATATTTATATGAGTTAATATCCCCCAATAAAAAAATTAACAAATAAATAAATAAAATAAAGGTGTTCATTTTTCTCGCAAGTTTTCTTGTGTAACTTGTTAACTTTTAAATCCGGCTAATCAGAAATGGGCCACGAAAATAGGCCATAGGATAAATTCTACCTGCAGAGAATACTCTTTGACAAACAACAATCCATTTCAGATAGCTTTAATGGGTATCTGTTCTGTCGACATCTGTTTCTTCGGCAACATGTTAGTTTAAAATTTCCTAACACTGAAAAACTAATTCCTTTCGTTTTGAATGGACAAACATGTTGTTTAGAAAGCAGCTGAACAGGTTGTGCCTAACTCTATATTTGTCATAAAAGGGGTACGCTGGAATTGATTGTTTTTCCTTTTTAGGCCCACCGCCTTGCCCTACAGCTGACTGGTTTCTCAATGGCTTGACTTGCTACAAGGCCAGTGACAAGGTGAAAACGTGGTTTGATGCACTTCGTGACTGTCACGTATCCGGAGGAGATTTGCTTAAGACGGATGACAAAGAAGAGCGAGATTTCCTAGCTTTCTATCTGGATTTGGTTGGTCTTAAGGACACAACAAGTGTAAGTTAAAAGAGCATTTCGCAGAAACTTATAACGAACTAGCACTCACTATTTTTAGTGTCCCTTTGAATAGGCAGAAAATGTAATTGTATTGGTGGATCGTTCAAATAATGGTTCATTTTTGTTAACAATCACCCTACTAGTGCACTGCGGAAACTACTGTTATTTATCTTTCGCTGAGGATGGTTAGGATGCAAATGGAGCAACTTGAAAAAAATGGCGAACTTTTTCAAGTTTTTCCTGTTTTTTTTTTGGGGGGGGGGGGGGGGGGAAATCACTAAAAGCTACTTACTATGCTATATTCTTTGGCAGTGAAATCACTTGTCGGCTAGTGTGCGGTGGGCCAAGACAATTTGTCGGGACTAGCGTGCGTCTCAACCAATTAGGAAATGTCATGAGAGTCACGTGAACAAGTGTCTTTTCCAACATGGTAGAGATCGAAGCTGAGATCAGCGCGGAGATTGAGCAATGACCAAAAAAAAAAATCGACTAGTGTGCGGGAAGCTGATCGCCCGACAAATTTTAACCCGATTTGACCCACAAAAAAAAATCTGCAGTTCTGCGCCAAAAAATGTTTCAACGAAGTCTCTGCATTCTAGTCTCTGCATTCTAGTGAACCCAGTTAATTTAACTGGCTTTTTTTTGCCTTTACCCTGTCACTCTCCAGTCTCAGTTCCTCTCCAAAGTGAAACGTGACAGTTTTCCAAAAAACAAATTTATTACCTAGGATTTTTGCCCCAGGTTATTGATATAATGCAAACTTAATAGTAATTTTTTTTCTTAAAGTGTTGTAAATTTAAATCAAAATAAATTCTAAAATCTGGGTGTGCTGTCACGCCACCCAATTCAACGGCAAAGCTTGTCGTCGTTTTTTAGCAAAGTTTTTTAATCTGAAAATGATTTTAAGAAATATTTTATCGCAATTTTTTATAGTTAAATTTGTCAAAACAAAAGAAACGTCAGAATTACTGTTCATAAAGAAAGGGAGATAAATCATGGATCGTCTTGGCGACTTTATCTATAAATGAACGCGTTGCACGTACAAATTCCGGCCCAGTCAGGCGAGAATCGACCGAGTTTCAGAAGAAAATGCAATCAAACTGTTTGGGACGATAACACTCAACATGAGATAGTGTGGCCTTCATGAAAGAGACACACTATCACAACATCCGCGTCTCAAAAAACTGCCACAAGACCATACCATCCGTGAATTAAGAAGCTGCCACACGATCCCATTATTTGCGTCTCAAAAAGCTGCCACAAGATCACAACATTCATGTATTAAAAAGCTGCCCCATGATCACAACATCCTTGTATTAAAAGGCTGCAACAAGATCACAACATCTACGCACTTAAAAGCTGCCACACGATCACAAAATCCGCGTATTAAAAAGCTGTCACAAGATCACAACATTCGCGTATTAAAACGCTGCCAGAAGATCACAACATCTGCTTGTTAAAAAGCTGTCACAAGATCTTACCATCTGCGTATTAAAAAGCTGCAACAAGATCACACTATCCGCGTATTAAAAAGCTGTCACAAGATCATAACATCCAGTTGTTAACAAGCTGCTACAAGATCACAACATCCGCGTATTAAAAAGCTCCTACAAGATCACAGCATCCGCTTGTTAAAAAGCTGTCACAAGATTTTAACATCCGCGTATTAGAAAGGTGCCACCCGATCACAACATTCGCATATTAATAAGCTGTTATAAGATCACAACATCCGCTTGTTAGAAAGCTTTTACAAGATCACAGCATCCGCGTATTAAAAAGCTGCTACAAGATCACAACATCCACGTATTAAAAAGCTGCCACACGATCACAACATCCGCTTGTTAAAAAGCTGTCACAAGATTTTAACATCCGCGTATTAGAAAGCTGCCACACGATCACAACATCCGCGTATTAAAAAGCTGCTACAAGATCACAACATCCGCGTATTAAAAAACTGCTACAAGATCACAACATCCGCGTATTAAAAAGCTGCTACAAGATCACAACATCCGCGTATTAAAAAGCTGCCACAAGATCACAACATCCGCGTATTAAAAAGCTGCTACAAGATCACAACATCCGCGTATTAAAAAGCTGCCACAAGATCACAACATCCGCGTATTAAAAAGCTGCTACAAGATCACAACATCCGCGTATTAAAAAGCTGCCACACGATCACAACATCCGCGTATTAAAAAGCTGTCACACGATCACAACATCTGCGTATTAAAAAGCTGCCACAAGATCACAACATCCGCGTATTAAAAAGCTGCCACAAGATCACAACATCCGCGTATTAAAAAGCTGCCACACGATCACAACATCTGCGTATTAAAAAGCTGCTACAAGATCACGACATCCGCGTATTAAAAAGCTGCCACAAGATCACATCATCTGCGTATTAAAAAGCTGCCACAAGATCACAACATCCGCGTATTAAAAAGCTGCCACACGATCACAACATCCGCGTATTAAAAAGCTGCCACACGATCACAACATCTGCGTATTAAAAGGCTGCTACAAGATCACAACATCCGCGTATTAAAAAGCTGCTACAAGATCACAACATCCGCGTATTAAAAAGCTGCCACACGATCACAACATCCGCGTATTAAAATGTTGCCAAAAGATCACAACATCCGCGTATTAAAATGCTGCCACATTATGACAACATCAGCGACTTTAGAAGTCTACCACGATCTCCACATGATGTCAACAACTGCGTCTTTGAAATTTGTCACACGATCGCAGCATCCATGTCTTTAACATTTGGTACACGGTTACAACAACCATGTCGTGAGATATTGAAACAATCCTATTGAGTAGAAGAAAACTTAAACTCTAAATTTATAGAGAAAAAAATTAACAGGCCGTCCAAACTATTCATCCGAAGATGGGAGAAAACGTTCGCACACTGAAGTTTGTCTACCTACCTACGACTTAACTGGCAACAATTTAGTATAATACTTGATTGCTAGCATACATGATATGATCTTTACATAGAAACCAGACATTTAAAGCATGTTTTTTCTTCAAAAGTTCAATGTTTTCTACCTTTTTTGAGTAATTTAAGTTCATTGTCATCGTGGTTTTTGCCATTTTTATTCCTATCTATTGGTTTTGGTAACTTTTGAGCTAATTTGATTTAAATCGAGTGGTTGGCTCTGCATTTTAAATGGGATGAAAATCATCCTCGTAGGTACTGTAATTAATTAACTGTAAAACTATTCAATCTTTGCCTTGTTTCACAGCATGTGTGGATTGGCGACAAAACGAACAGGGCATGCGTAAAGATGTCAACTGATGATGGTTCGAAGCATGAAGAGAACTGCGAAAAACGAATGTTTTACGTTTGTGAAAAGCAAGCTTCAGGTACAAGCTAAAGTAAAGCTTTAGAATGCATTTACACCTGTATGGAAGAAACGTTGGCGGTTTTGCGAATGAGTTCATTTTCTGTTCGTCACTGCTACAGGTATTGTGTAGCTTGCCCCGAATGGTATAAAGAGACACGTCTTTACACTTTTTAAATAAGTTTAAAAACAGACCACACGAATACTTGTTCTATGCCTATTTCCGTTAGCTGTAATAACAACTCAGTGATCTTCTTATGTCCAGAAAAAAATCTATTTTTTAAACACAGTCACAAAGCTAGGAATGATATCTGCTCCGTCTCTCTAGCTGACAAAACGATATCTTCATATCCAACGGATGGTTGTCCTTTTAATGCTTTCCCATTTTTACGCTCTTAAGTGCCGTGCGATTTCTGGGGTACAAAGTGTAACAAAAAGGAAGCCCAGTTCATTGCGTTTTTATTCGTAGGCCTGAATTCACTGTGAATCTTCAATCCTCCCCAGACTCAAGTTCAGTTATCCCAATGTGCCTACATCATGTATTGATAGTTTCTGTTTTCTTGTAACACGTAGATCAAAGGCTCAAATGCTTCGAATGTAACAGTACCATGACCTTTAAAGAGTGCCCAGGCCGTCCATGTATTTTCAATGATAGCAAATGCTACTATGCGTCGAATCAGCAGGGATCAAGTGCTGAAAAGCGTTTCAAATATGGATGCACTAAACAAGACCTTTGTAATAAAACTGACTTGGATGGTTATTTTGTACAATGCTGCGATGGTTACATGTGCAATGAAGATTAGTTATGAAGATATTTCCTTTAAAACCATTTATTTTTGTTTTCAAATTACTCTTTAATTATAAAGTTATACTGGACGAGTACCATACAATCATGTGATTTACTGATATGGTATGGTCTTATTAATTTATCACGAGTTGCGATCTAGCAATTGACACGGCACCACCCCCCTACCATCAGCTGTTCCTAACATTTGTTAGAAAGGAATTATTGGCACAAACTTGGGTCACAAGACCTCCTTGTGATCATGGAATAATTAATAATATGCTTATATTTAAGCTTGAAAGGGGAATGCAAGGAGAACTTTATGCAGAGCAGCTCTGTGTTGAGATGCAGTTGGATTATCGATTCTGTCGGTTTATCAGTTTTAAAGTCAAGTAAATATGAACAACTTGTTCTGAATTCCCATCCTCCGTAATTTAATTGTATTATAAAAGACCCCAAAAGTAGGGAAAGTTGTCATTTCCATTATCTTAGTAAATCTCCTAAATTAGACCATCCAGCTCTTAGAAAAATCGCACCCATTTTGCTTTGAAATCAATAATTTGTCTGTTATCTTGCATAAACATGTTTAAACATATTAGCCACTATTAATTAAGATCTACTCTTAGTTATTGTGCATGTTATGTTCTTGTTTATTTTTCTCTCCAGTAAGTAAGCCCCCGTCTTCCAAAGAGGAAGGGGATGAGTCCTCCATAAATGCAGTTGCCTACATATCTGCTGGTGTTGCGTTGCTTCTGTTGCTGATAGTTGCGATTATGATCAGCATCTGGCGCTACAGCAAATCATATCGCAAGAAAATTGAAAGGTTTTTATCTTTAAAGGTCTTAACACTTTTCTGTCAGGTTTTTCGAGATCCTGAGGATGGTGAGCAGGGTTGCCCCCCCCCCCCCCCCCTCACCCCGCCCTTGCTCATAACTTCAAAAGCATTCTTAAAGCAGACCAAGTCTTCTGTACTTTCAAACTCTTACCTTCAGCACCGAATAAAGGTAACAAATAGGACTGGGGTAGGTTACTTCAGTTTGAACTGAGCAAGATCTATACTACCATGAAACATTCAAACACAAAAGACTGGTACTGGAGTATAGTCGTTCATTTTTCTTTTCTTGATAGGTATCAAAGAACTTACCAAACACATGCAACACAAGCAAAACGTTTCTAAGGCCCAATTGCAATGAAGGATTTTAATCCATGCCTAAATCTCAGCAGAGGAACTGGGCATATATACTTTGTTTTACCTCGTTTGCAACTACGCTGAAAAAGCTTCAACCGAAGCTTAAAATTCCAGTCTTACAGCTTACTTGGTTAGCTGAACTTTCATCCTAACCATGCAGAAAGAGTTAGATGTTAGTGCCATGTAATATCGTCCCGAATGAAAATTAAAAAACTATGGCGATTTAAATGGATACGTTTCATTAATGGCCACTGTTCTCTCGTGCAATTTCATTACAGCAGTACAGAAGTTTAATATTTAGTAACCACAAGTAAATATCTTGATGAAATTGCAAATAATACAAGCAATGAAATTTCATTACCCTACAAACAAGGCAGATATGTCAGCCTTCCCTGAAATTCCCCATACTGCTGCTGTTGTAAGTCGTGAACAATGTGTTTTTAGCACTTAACAAAAATAGAAAAACTAAGAAATGTTCAGTTGTATTTGAAGTATTAATCATTGATTTTCCTCCAGAACGGCTCGCTCACAACGCCAAATTGTTCCCCTCGACAAGTGGGAAATACTTCCTGAGCAAATAGAATACGAAGAAGAGCTGGGCCGAGGAGCATTTGGCGTGGTTCACAAAGCAACTTTAGGAAGACGAGCAGGAATTGAGGTATTTGAAACTGGAAAACGGCTGCGAAAAGAACCAAAGAGGGCATCTCAGATGGTTGCTGTCAAAGTTTTGCAAGGTAATTTAGAATCGATCCGTGTACTGGCTGCAAGTTTGAGGCTCAACATTGAACCATTGTCTGATGATCGATTTAATGAGCGACTTATAGCAAAGATGTTGATGCTGTTGAGGCTGAAAAGAGCCAAGCATTCGTCTCTATCCAAATCAGCTCAAATTGTGATTAAAGGAGTGTTAATAGAAACTTTATGCTGTGATTAACGTGGATTTACTTGTTTTATATAGATGATGCAACTGAGGCACAAAAGGAACAATTCATGTCTGAGATTGAGCAGATGAAGCTGTTGGGTTTCCACCAGAATATCGTATCCCTCGTTGGATGTTGCACGCTTCAGGAACATAAGTTTCTGGTGATAGAGTACGTTGCATTTGGTGACCTTTTGCAGTGGTTACGCAGGCGGAGAAGAATGGTATGATATTCGATGAGTAAAAGCAATAGAAAGCTTACCATATTAAGTGCTACGCTCAAATTACCACGGCATATAAATAAATAAATAAATAAATAGATAAATAAATAAATAAATAAATAAATAACATGAAAGTACCACCATTAAGTAAGCTAGAGTCGGAACCCTTAACAACAACGCGAAGCACTTGAGCTACGGTTCCAGCATTATTGTTACTGACATATTCATAATCTAACTGAAAAGATTTTTCTTGTGTTACCTATTTAAATGAAAATGAGGCCTTTTTTATTGCTGATTACTTTATTGTTACTGATGTTTCTTCTTTATGTCTATTGAAAGTCTTGGATTTTCCTTTCCCGCCCCCCCTCCCCCCTGTAGTGCTTATGTTAAATTGGCGTCCGTACGTCTCACAAGACGATGCAGTATAGATCCATGTCTCATTAATATTAATTTAATCCAAAAAACAAACAAACAAACCAAAAAACAGAAAAAATCAAAGCAGTTAATTGAACCATAAGAGCAAGTTCAAATTATAACTTATCCTTCCTTCAAAATACCCATATGCCTAATATAACTCAACCTAAATCATTCGGTAAAATACTTTTAGAAACTGTGTTCATTGCTGATGACTCATGATTAATTTTTAGATCAATATGCCTAAAGTCTCTCAAGCAAAATGCTATGAAGACAAAGACGTCGTCAAAGATGGGAGAGCAACAACAGACTTTGATAAAGTAGGTAACGTTTAAACATCTTCACCAGTATATAAAATTGCCTGTCAACAAGCCACACGAAGATTTCATTGTTCACTTATATTTTCTCAGTTCTTTCATTCATTCTTTCTTTCTTTCTTTCCTTCTTTTTTTCTTTCTTTCTTTCTTTCTTTCTTTCTTTCTTTCTTTCTTTTCTTCTTTCTTTTTTAGCTATTTATTTATTCCTTTATATTTTTTGTACACTGAACCAGAAGGAAGGAGATCAAATACCAGTGGAGATGGGATCAATTGTTGTTGACATGGCCTTGTCTTCACAGGATCGCCCCGAAGTAAGTAAGCACATATTAACCCTATCTAGAGCGTCGTCCTCAGTGTTGCAGCCCTCCCGTCATAACACCGAGAGTATGAAAATATGAAAATGACACTTGGAGGATAAATAGCATGTGCTTAAACGTCAGAAAACAACAAAAATAGACAGACAAGTAATCGAAACCAAGAGTAGAACACTAAAACGAACAAAAGACTTAAACATTACAGGAATAAATATTTTCTGCACAAATGTCCTTGTCAAAACCTGATTCCCATGGTATTATGATACTTAGTGTCATTTTCCCTTTCAGGAGAGCAACGCTATCCAGATAAAGATTGTGGGAGATCAGCCACTGGTAGACGAAACCTCACTGAAGGTAGAATAATTATATTCCATCAAAGCGTAAATAGTATGACATATTGGAAATGATTTTGAGTACGTTCAAGTCAAATATATTAGTGTTTAGTTTCTTTTCTACAACCTGATCAACCTTATTATTAAGTGAATTTTCAATGAACCGTTTCATATAGTAGGTGCTAGTGGATACCTGGACAGCCGTCTGTCTAACTCTTGATGAAATTCCACCAGCCCTGCACACCTACCCGTTAAGATAAATAAACGTTTCCCAAATTTGAGTTTGTTGGGTTAGATCAGTCAAGTGTTTTTTCCAAGTCCAGGAAGAGCAATCAGTGAACGCTGAGTGATAATTAATTCAAGCAAATCTTCTGACTCTACATGCTTGCTTCATGCTTTTTTGCTTATTGTTTTTTTTTTTAAATCTTGTTGGCTTAAATTACGTTTTACCACGTTTTTTTTTTTATATTTAATTTGAAGCTTTTTGACGTTCACTCATTAAGAGGATTCGTCAATAGCCACTCAAGCTTTCATACTTTTTGCCTCTTAGCCAAATCATGTAGCAAACGTACTGTATTTTAATTTGCCTCAAACAGTTAGCTGACCAGTTGAGAAGTTCTTTTAATCATATTTGATATTTTTCCGACAAAGATGGATTGTTTGTCAACCTGGAGAGCAAAAGTAGTGATTTGGGAATGTTTTTTCTTTATCTCCTTGGTGCGCTCATTTGCATCACCTCGTGTGTTTAATACAACAGAACGAAACATGGTTGAGACTCACCTACTATTTATGAAATTTAGGACCATGACTGTGAGGATCTCCTTGACCAAGAATTGTTGTCAGTTCCATCAACATCAAATGGAAACAGCCCTGCTGCCGCCTTCTCTACAGAGAATCTTGAGGATAGTGATGATGAAGAGGAGAAAAACTTTTCCACCAAACAGCTTTTTTGTTTTGCTTGGCAGATTGCAAAAGGAATGGTAATTATTCCAATTGTATTCAACGCAGTCACAAAAACTACCTTCAGCTTGTTATTGTTTGATATAACCCAATTCAACTTCGGCTTTGTCTCAGATACATGGCACCAAGTTTCATGCTGTGCGCTGTGATTGGGTGAAACCATTACCTTATGGTGTAGTAGCCCACTGGGTTATGAGAAATGGTTTCAACAAACCGTATGAAACATTCCTGTATAATAAGCTACACTCATGGCAAATTAGTTGATTGCACGTGCATGCCTGGCGATCGAGCAGAACACTTCCGCGGTTCCTTCCGACAAGTGGTCGTCTACCTTTATGTAATAATGGTCACTTGTTGTCAAATAATTTATTCTTTGCTCGTTTATGGTTTTGTTTAGAATCATCTTGCTGAAAATAACTTTGTTCACCGAGACCTAGCCGCTCGTAACGTACTTGTTGGCTGTGATAACAAAGTGAAAGTGTCGGACTTTGGGTTGATGCGCCAAATATATGAAGATGTCAATACTTCAGAAAACACGAGAAAGCTACCAGTGAAATGGATGGCGCCAGAGGCACTTTATCAAAACATTTGCACTACCAAAAGTGATGTGTAAGTAGATAGTTTCCTAGAAGTTTTCAATTTAGTATCTAATTTCTCTGGTATATGGGTAGTAATTCGTGTTACCCTCAGGTCAAATGTTTTATTGTTTTTCTTTGTTTACATATCTACCTATTTATTTATTAAGTTATTTACTCGGTTATTTGGTTCTCTGATAAAAGTTATGTAAACTGTATTTGTTTGTATATTCAAAGTCACACTAGTTTTCAATTACTACTCCCGTCACAGCTTCAGCCGGATGAACAGCCTTGTATTCAAATATGGTATTGGTCAAGGAAACTACTTGACTATACATAACCATAATTGTTAAAAAAAGAAAAAAATCAAACGTGCAAAATCATTAATAAAATAATGATTTTGAAAGTGTAATGTAAAACCAAGCAAATGTTGAATTAAGTTAATATCTGTTTCCTTTCTGTTTTCACATAGCTGGGCCTTTGGTATTCTTCTCTGGGAAATGGCGACTTTAGGTAAGTGAACCAAGCACACCTCTATCTTTTTTTTTAAAGATATTCTGTCCTTTTTTATTCAGGTAAGGAGACATTACCATTATTTTACAATAATTCTACTTCTCACACAGCCTTATTAAATTGAATATCTAAACTGTTTAAGGTGCAATATCAGAATCGCTCAGACGTCCGAAATTACTAAGGCCAGTAAGACAAAGGGGATATTTTGATAAGTGCTATATGAAAGCATTAATGTCAATCTCTGGGGACTTGTGGGTAAGTGGAGAGGTTGTTTAGTCGCTTAGAGTCATCCTGTCTCTTCTACTACCACTGGGTATGCCAAAAGGTTTTTTAGCCCACGAATCAAACTGTTGATACAGCTGTCAAATCATAATAAAACATTTACAAAAGCCTTTGTTTACTGGCTGACTAACCTTTGTTTACCGGCTGACTAACTCGTACAATCCTCATACAATTTAGGAGGTGTTCCATACCCGACACTTACTAATTCAGAGCTGTACCATCTACTGAACACTGGTTATCGCATGGAAAGGCCAGATATGTGCTGTGAAGAGGTGTAAGTTTCCGAATTTCTTTTTGCCAAATTAAGACGATCTAACATACAGAATCTGGATTTGTTAACTTTTGAATCTAGGAAATGATATAGCTGGGAGATTTCACACCAAAGACAATGTATATATCCTTTAATTCTCCATAATAAGTGTCCTCATCTTAGAAGCGAGTTACATAATGTTTTGGATGGGTGTGTTAATGCCAGAAATTCCAATTAACGATCGAAAAAGACGGATGCAAAGCTGATTTGTAAAAGTCATTGTTAAGAGAAATCGTCCTTTGAGAGCGACAGGTGGCTTCAACTCTGTAAGACCTTATCAAAATTACACCAGAACTAGAGTAGAGAAAATGCACCTAAAACCATGGAGGATAAAAACAAAACTAGTTTTAAATGTTTCCATTCGTTTTTGAGCCAACAGTTAATATTTTTACTCAATTTTTGGATTTGTAATTTATTTGCCTATAGATTATTTATCATTGCAGGTGAAACAACAAAACAGTCCAAACATTTTTTAATTGTTTTCGTGTCCCAATCCATAACAGATATGAAATGATGACGGAATGCTGGAGAGAGGATCCTTGTAATCGTCCCAGTTTTTTTCAACTGATTGAAAAACTGGAGATGATAATGCAGATGGATGTGCCATACTTGGACGTCAGCAAGCACGACGAAGCCAGTCCTTACTACAATGCCCCTTCTGGAGCTAGCACTGCCGACGATAGAGTGTAATAAGTCAATGCGGCTTTCACCAGTAACTGGGAATGTAAATTAAAAGAAACATGGAAAAGTGCTTACAGAAGCTAAGGTCTAAAATGAGTTAGCTATATTCTGGGAAGGAACGTTTTAGTACCGTTAAGTTGTTTACTTAAGACAGCTTTAAGACAAGCTTTGAGTAGCATTCTAGTATTTTCATCAGCTGTGAGATTTTTCTGTGTGACAGGTGTATAGTGTTATGAAAAAGAATCCCTAGATTAATGTAATCTCTCACATTAGTATGCAATCTGTAATACTCAGACTATACTCAGATACTTGCCTTAGTATATTGTCTTCAATTCCTTCGCTACTATTAGTCAGTCTATGCAATAGGGCAACTAATGTGGGAGTCTTGGGAATTGTTGTGTGATCAACGTGACTGTTATCATAAACGATTCATTTTCATTTGGTAAAAGGGTGGTCAAGATGCGTAGGTCATTAATTGTCACGTTGGTTACACCGAGTTTTTTTTTTTTTTCGTTCTTTTTCCTCAGCCGTCCAGTAGCTTAAGCTCCACGTTGTCGTGTCAGATGCATAGAGTTAGGATCAGTTTTGAATTTTGTTTGTAGTTTAGCGATTTAAGGATCCTGTACACTTGTTTTTGACTTTGGTTGTTCTCAGGTGAACGTTTATGAACAAAGAGAAACCAACAGAGCCCTTGGTTAACTTTTAACTTGAACCGTTTTGGAACAACCGGTCCCTTGTGTTGTCGTGGGTTTGAATGTCGAAGTCTAACTCAACGGTATTTCTTTCTCTTAGTAGCAAGGCTCTTTAAGATCTATTCAGTTTTGCCAATTTGTTAACCCTTTCAGGCAAAACGACATTTTGTCCAGATCCAGGACTACAAACTCACTGCCTATGTATGATATACCATTTTAAGTGAGTGAGCGTATTTCTTATCACTGATATAATTAAAAACAAGAAAAGGTATGGTTTTGAGATAAACGGGCTTAAAACGTAAAAATTTAAAAGTTCAAAAACGTTGTAATCCTGGTGTATATTAGGTATACCCCTAAACTATGCCTTATTTTGCAGTTCTCAACACGTTCATTAATGTGAGAGGCCCACAACTTTTAGGGGAAAAAAAGTTGGAAAGTTATGGGGGTGGTCTACCATATCACAAATAGGAGGGGTTTAACATTTTTAAAGAGTAGATCTTCACAAAACCATCTTGGTGTGAAAATTTGTTTTTCCATTCTCAATATTTGCCGGTAGGCTCCACTGTGGAGTTTTTGTTAAAGGAAACCTCCACTTTCGAAACATGTTAAGGTTACATTATTGAAAATACAATTTTCTTTGAAATTTCCTTGGAAATCATGGAAATAATATTTCAGTGTCGGAAAAAAACATAATTTGATTATCGGCTGTTTTCGCTTTTAGATTTCCCGCGCGCCGCCATCTTGGATTTCATGACGTAATAAGGTTGCTCAATTGTTTTACACAAAACAACTTCTGCTGAATAACAATAGCGGCAACCATTACACGTCATCAAATTCAAAATGGCTGCCCCCAGGAAATTTAAAAGCGAAAGTTATCGATAATCATATCTAATTTTTAACATACTTGAATATCATTTCTACGTTTTAGACAAATATTTAGAATTTAGGCACTATTTCCAACGCTTACCCGTCAATTTGTTGTGAGAGTGGAGGTTCCCTTTAAGCACTTTATAATAATGTTTGCAGTGCATGTTTGCTAGATCTACGGGTGTACTTTCAGTTGACAAGAATACCGAAGTTCAATTTAGTAGCTGTTCATGTGAGGGTACTTCAGCTGACGTGGCTTTCTTTTTCAAATCGGAGGCGATAGTAGCCGCCATGAGTTGAAAGTAATGAAGATAATTGTTTGATTTATCTCCTTGTTTGCTTCCTCTTTAAATAGTAATTTTACTACTATAGTTTATGAACTGGTACTGCAATGAGTTTCTTTTCTTTTATTTGAGTTTAAGTTGCCGTAGGCGATGTAATCGATGTAAGACGTAAATTGTAAAATACTGTTTTGTAATTAGTTATTGTGCGTTGCATTAAAATGATAATAATAATAATAATAATAATAATAATAATAATAATAAGACCATCTTGGCGCCAAAAATTCATAAAAAAAAAATGTCAAACATTGACAGAGTTATGGCATTATGTGCAATTGGCACTCCTAGGGGTGAAACGGTTAAATGGTTCTTGGTACTTTTCGTTCAATTTTTTGTGCCTCAATTCTAAAACGAATACTTTTTGTGTTGAGTTAGGGAGAAGGGAGGAGCAATCTCAGGATTCCACGATTGTAAGAGTTTACTACATTATCCTTTAAAAAGCTTTAGTCACGTTAATTTTGACACACCGCCTTTGCAAACTTTTTATACAAGCAACTGAGCGGAGGGGGTGGGGGGGTGGGTTTACTCAACAAAATTTAATACGGGGAGGTTCCGCCCCGAGGTCCGACCCCTTACCCTTTTATATACTATTTTTGGCAGAAAAGGTATCCCTTTCGTATACCTTCCATTGACAAATGGTACCCCCTTCGTATACCTTCCATTGGAAAAATAATGAAAGGCCCTACCCTTTCATATACTTCGACTCCTGAAATCCCTACCCTTTCATATACCTGAAGCGTAACCTGCGTAGCAGTCGTTTCCGTTTCCTTCAAGTCAAGCGGGGCAAGCGCGCGAGGGCATTGGGCAAAAAAGGAACAAAAAAGTAGGAGCGGCGGGAGGGGCGGGGAAGGAAAGGAAACGCCTGCCGCTGAGCCCAGACATTTTACCGAACGCTGTTCGTCAGCGAACGGGAGGCAATGATGTATTACCATTGGTCAATCGTCTGTCAATCAAACTCATAGACCAAAACGACATCCGGAAACCGTTTATCAAAGATGAAAATAGTGGCCGAGGTGGAAAAGAACTCTCTCGAGTGTCATTTCGATTTCGAGTTTGCTTTGCTTTGGAAACGACTAAACTACTTTCGCAGGGAGATACGTTAATTCAGTTGAAACTGGAGCAAAGGACTGCTTTAAGAGCGAATGTCAATTAACATCAAGCAAAATCAAGAATTCTTGGTCACGCTCAAAATATAGTTTCCATTGCGCTTTGGTTTGTTGGTAGGTATTATCGTCTCAACAAACATGGTGTCATTCGGTTTTCGAAATCCCGCCGGAATTTTTAAAACTTAAGAAAATTTGTTCTGGCTGTCGGCGGTCTCTAAGACACGACAACATATTGGAAGCAAAATTGGCTGGTCTGAAAGCATGTTTCGCATACGAACAAAGAAATTTTTACTCAAAGTTTGTAATCATAAATAGGTTGAGGAGGCCTCAAGTAACTACTTTGCACGAAAATTGCAGCTCTAACCACGGTCTGAAAAGGAAGTTTTCGATATTTAGAACGACTTTGATTTCACGCTACCCGAAATACAATTTTATCCTGGAAACGCGAGGAAGTATTTAGCCATATGGGACAAGCTCATTCTGTCTATAATTCCAGCTGTAAGCAAATGAGTTGATATTCTAAAACATTAGTAAAATTCGTCTAGGGTAATTTTATCTACGCTTGTTCGAGCGACGAAAGGTTCGAGAAAATCTTCTAAAATACTGCAACTTGAAGTAAACAAGTTGCCCGCCGCGATTCTGTTTTCGCTCAGATTTACCAGAAGTTAAAAATGATTGGTTCTCATGTGACATTTGACGTGACAGTGTAGGCCCCAAGGGAGCGAAGTCATTTGGGGGCGTTCGGTAAAATGTCTGGGCTCAGCGGCAGGCGTTTCCTTTCCTTCCCCGCCCCTCCCCCCCGCTCCTACTTTTTTTGCTCCTTTTTGTCAAATGCCCTCGCGCGCTTGACCCGCTTGGCTTGAAGGAAACGGAAACGACTGCTACGCAGGCTACCTGAAGCGTGGAAAAGGTACCTCTTTCGGCCGAGCCTCCCGGTATAGTCCATCATAGGGAGTACCCCCCCCCCCCCCCCGGGCAACTGAGTTGAAACACCATATCCCATAGGACACGAGCGTTCATTATCTAACCGTCTTAAAACATAGTCACATCCGCCAAGAAACCATATTTTATGCGGAGACTTGGAAATCACGTTGTTATTTTGTTTTGGATGTCGCCGCAAATCCACCGGAATCAAACCATTTAGCGAAGAGAGAGCCAAGTTACAGTTTTTGGCTTAAAATGATCGTGGCTCCCCTCCTGACAGTGCAGGTCGTACGACATTGTTGTCAAACAAGTTAGAATATTCCAAATCAGCAACTGAAAATGAACGTTTTAGAATCTTAAATTTTTGTGGAAACAATTGTATTTCATTTCGCCTTTGTCTTCAATAGACGGTCATTTTATAAAGTTTTTCTTAACAAAGCAGATTCCAGTGGTGATATGACAGACTACACTGCCATGCTTCATGTATCCGTATATTAACAGCAACCCTCTTGTGCGATGGAGAAAGCGGATCTCATTGCGCCGGGAATGGTTTGACAGGACCCTGGAACAGTCCTTCAAATAAGTTGGAACCAGTTCTCTTTTTCATTCGGAAGTTTTCTTCCCACATTGTTCAAAGTGTTTGATTAATTTAAAGTAGTGCTCGCCCAGCTTGATTTTTCATCCGCATCCATACTAAACAAGCTAAGAATTTAACATCTAATCAGCCAAAAAGGGTTTTGTGGCCTCCCAGAAGTCGTTTTAACAGAAACAAGGGTTGTATGTACACGAAATAAAAACGCCACCGAAATAGTATCGATATGAGAGAAAGTGCACAAGAATCGCTCCTCCATTGTCCATGTTTTCACCAGAATTGCGGGAAAATCACCAAGGTGGGAAATTAACCTATTGGGAACCCTTTGTACGTGTAACCAACCCCACCCGAAATAAATGGGCGAGTTTACTAAGTGCAGACGTCTTTCTTGCAAGCCTATTTTACCAAGCGAAAAGAGCTTCGTTTAGCCACAGCTATACCCAAATCATAACGTTGACGGCAATGAATGAAAAATCACGTCACTCCCAATACTCATGGGCGAAAATGGCGACCCAATGATCTTGGCTTTGTGCCGTGTACTTGTTTTGACAAATTTTGAGTATTCAGAAAATGTGCAGGGTAGTAGATAATGTACAGAATAACCATACCGCGGAATACACCTAATGGATTTAGAGCTTTGGGTGGAGGGTTCGGGTTTGTTCTGAGGAGCTAATTCCGTCCGGCTAACTTTTAGAGGGGTTCCATCCTTGGCCGTCGGACATTTTATTTTAATGGTACCGTTTAATGGTACCGGCCCCTGTTTTCCTAACAACCAAAAACATCTGCTTTTACAGACTTAATTTTTTACAGAGCGTAGAAGTAGGCTTTAGCTAATAAATTTGCCTCAATATTTACCAGACCCTTCTCAAGAATGTAAAGATTTTATTACCAAACTAAACTAAGTACTGTTCAAATAAGGCAGAAAGCAAGTACGGACATGATGCAATATTCATACAGTTGGTTATTTGTACTGTAAAACAACTGGTTTGGTGGGGAGTTATTCGCACCCTTAAAAAAAAAAACGTTTTCTAACACGTGCGCACGTCTTGCTTAATTTTTCCTCATAGTTTTCTTTTGCTACTCATCAGAAAAGCATAACTTGGATAATAAATCTCTCATTAGATGTTTTGGCGGTAGTATCACTGTATATTTTTACTTTTTGTTTGTATTGACTCGCCCCAAAATGCAACATAACTCGTAAAAAATTCAGTTATACTACTCACCAACACAGCTGATAAAATATACTGTATATTTTACATGCAAACAAAATACAGTTTGCTTAAAACAGTCTGCTTATATTTTCGTGATCACGTCATTATCTCAAAATAAGAAGCTCTTCATCTTGTCTTAGCCTATGGTCGATGTTCCAATTTCCTTCTATACCCTTTTGTCAACTCAGGAAGAAAGCAATTTGTCTACGACCATCTGGCCGGAAGTTGTATATTAAGGAACTCAAACTTAAACCTAAAACCTGGCAAGCTGGCTCCATTCTTGCTAAAATACCCCACATTTGAATTAAAAAATAAGTTGTCATAAAAAAAGAGTCATTTCTTGACAATGCTGTCATAACAATGTCATAAAAAGATCACATGAAATATTGCTCTTTTTTTATCCATTATTCTTATTTTACCCTTTTATGCTGCTTGAAGTACTTTGAATTCTCTGATAACACAAACAATAATTTTTTAACCCAAAAGGAAATCAAAATGGCAGTTTTTTTTAATTAACGGCGGTAGAAAAATTAAGACATATTTAGTTTCAAGTGGATGTTCTAGTTCACAAAAACAAAAATTCATAAAGGTTTTTGTAGCATGACAGCCGTAAGTATTAAAACATGAAGAAACTTTTTCTTAATGTTTTAATACAGCTTTTAATTAATTGGTTAAATTTTATTGTTTACAACATGTTTATGACCATGAATAGCAAGGAAAACTCGGCAAACGGAGGAACACTGAACATACCAGAAACGCAAGCGAACGAACAAGCGGAAGATCGAGCGAACGAACAACCGGGCTAGCGAACGGATAGGCAAATTATCGAATTAATGATCAAACGCTCCACCGAGCGTTCACCGGCGAAACTTAGACGCACGAGCGAAAAACCGATTGAACGAAGTCGCGAAAATAGATGAACGGCTGAACGACCGAGTGGACAGTTCTTTTTGTTTGCAGTCATAAGCGTTTATAAGGATTGATTTTCTGACATTTTAATGGAAACAGAAAAGCACATGCATATGTTTTCGGAACGAGTGAAAAGCGAGGTGGCTCGTTCTGAAAGGATATATATGTGCCTAACAAAAAATCTGTCATCATTTTCTGATGAATAATTAAAGAGTGTACGTTAATAATTCAAACCGACAAGATCAGGTTATCCTTCAGGCAGTGCGCTGCACACACCCAGTTGAAACAAGAACATCTGATCAGAATACAACGTTTGCAAATTTGAGGTATGAGCTACAGAGTAGAAAATTGATCTTTGTCTTGTTTGCATGTTGTTTTCCATTTTTCTTCTTTTCCTTTCTTTTCTTTTCTCTCTGTTTTTCGATAACCTGTCAACATTATTTTCCACAAAGATAACGGCATCGATGCGTGAAATTAAAGCGACTTGTGTTTCTGGCAAAAAAAGAGAAAATAATTCACAAAGGACTCGTATATATCCTTTCACCCCTGTTAATTTATTTAATACGAACCAATAACTGGACTACGAGCAGTTGCCTTTTTTTCTCAGAGACAGTAAAGCTGGCGAACCTCACGAGTGAGCGCGAAAATTGCTTTCCTTGCTCGCGAGGCTCGCCAGCTTTACTGTCCGTAGAGAAAATTAAAAAGGCACTGCACATAGTCTACAGTAACGAATGTATAACTAATCCCTTGGGATTTTCATTTATTCGTTAGAATCAAGATGGCTTTCGCAAAAGCCATGTTCCCTGTCTTCGTCATCACAGTGTTCCATGTGGCGGTGATGGCAAAACAGTCCTTGAAGTCGGAAGGTAAATATTCATAGTTATCAACAAGAAGCCAAGAAAATAGAAAAACTGTCAAAGTAAAGTACCTTGGGAAAGCGCAAACTGTTTCCATAGAAATGCTTAAAAATATAGGCAAATAAAAAAAATACATGTAGCTCGCGAAATTCGATTTTTTTTTTTTTTGGCACATATTTATCAAACATTTTAAAATCTTATTTCCCTCGAAATAATAACAAGCGAGATAACGAAGGAAGGTGCAAAAGGTTTTCATCCAAGTAGCTGAAAAAACATAAAAAATGGATTTTTTTTTCTTTACTTACAAGGAGAAATGCCCTAAGGCTACCTTTGAGACGGAGAGTGGAAAGAAGTTTTGTTGTGAGCCGAAAGAGTAGAAATACCTAGTACCCAGTTTAATGACCTAGCTCCCAAAAATCCTCTATAGCTCAGTGCATAGGTTCGACTCCTGTTAGGAGCACTCGGACTTCCTTTTCCTGAGTATAACTGTGTCACTCACTGAATTCTAAGAGTAGAAGTTGCTCTAACAACCATATATTGTTTCAGCCGAACAATTAATTAACGCCAAATCTTTCTGGAGTTAAAGAGACAAAAACCACATTTCGTTCGTTTTATTTTTTTTATGGAAAAGAACTACAGTATTTAGTAACCCAATTTCCTCGATTTAACTTCACGCCATTAAACGTTCAAATACGGGTCTTCCTCACAAACATCTCCTTGCCAGATGTGGTCATTCCGCTCCTTTCGCTTAACCAATCACCTTTTATCTATCAAAGTCTGGGAAGACCACCTTCGATCGATTTTAAAGTCCTCTTCGCGTGATACCTCTAAAACAAATGTTTTCTATTAAGCTGAATGATAACCGTTGAAAGTTTTTTTTTTTTAATTATTTAAAACAATAGAAAGCAATTTAATCTACGCTGTAAGAGCGTGTAGAACTTATGTTTTGTCAGCTAAAAACATTCGCTTCATAAACACATTGAAATCTCCCGGTAAAATAAGACTTCCAACTTTGTTTCCACGAAATGATTTTCACTTATTTCACTGAATAGTGTCATTAGTTTGTCTTTAATTCAACGTCATAAGTATTGAGTCTTAGGTGGTCACTCTTTCGGCTTGAACACAAAAGTTTTTGTTACGATTTGTCTGAGGAACAACAGCGAGAGCAAAGGGGCGTCATTAATCTCGTACCTAAATGTTTTGTTTTCGAAGAAAACATCTGGGAAGATCACTCACGTTCTTCAATCTGATTGGCCAATAAAAATGGCACCTGCGCACAACTTTTCAGTTCTTTGTTTTGGATGCTTGTAGAATAATCTATCTTGACATTTCTGTAAATTTTTGAAAGTGGCTTCTCATATCGGTTTAAAGTTTACGTCGATTAAACTGTGCCAATTTTTTTTTGTAAATATACAGCTTTTCAATAGTGTTTTCTCTCTGTTCAAGGTTTTGGGAAAATTTTGCTTGGCAATGTGACCCGTACTTCTCGCGGCTTCGCTCGCTTCTTGCGGCTCCGCCGCCAAAACTTTATTCCGTGCGCGCCTACAATACCGCCAGCCACGCAGGCTAGAGTACTCACAGAGTGGAACGTTGCAGTTTTGCAACAATTTTTTGACTGTTGAATATAAAAGAAAGAGATTACAAAAACATAAAATGTGTTACTTAGTCTCTCATTTCTGATAAACCAGAATAATAACAACAGCGCAGCGATATATATAATTATCAAAACTTCTCCTGCAGATTTGACAGTGATTGAAATAACATTTTTCTCGTGGTGTTACATAATGTATTCAGTGTTGCCATAAACATTCCTTTCAGCTTGCTTTCTTTGCTTTGCAGCTTGCCCCGCGGAAAAGGAAGTCATTGATGCGATTAGGAAACAAAACGACGAGGTTAAGAAACCGCAAGAAAAGGGTCAGAACCTAGTCGACAGAATAGCCGCAGAGATTGAACGTACCAGTTGCTTTAAAGGTAGGTAAAAATGACTTCACATTATACAGACAGAATCAGTTGGATCATGAATGTTGTGTTACCATAGTAACGTTGATTAAACTGCGACAAGTTTTGAAAAACATACAGCTTTTTAATAGTGATTTTTCTCTGTTCAAAGTTTTGGGAAAATTTTTGCTTGACAGCCTCAGGTTGAAAACAGTAAACTTACCAACTCACTCATCACTGTACGTTTAATCATTGTCTTTGTCACCAAAACCATGAAGATTCACGTTGCTTGCACAAACACCGTTCCAGTGAGATGACGTAGCATAGTTTAAAATGGAGATAGAAAAAACATAGAAAGCAAAAACGTGTACAGAAGCCATTATAAAAATAGCAATATAAACAGAATAAAGGCCCATTTCTACCCTTGATTCAATGCGGTCGTTTGTTTTTGTTTTGAAATCGCGCTTTTGTTAAATGGCGCAACCCGATTGGTGAACTATTTTTATCGCGCTTTTCTCAAACACAACACGCAGGTTGTCCGGAAAACGCGCTGTGTTCTTGTAAAGCTGCCCGAACGGTCTCGTCGAGTACAAATCTACAAATGTAACCTTATTTCTTCATTAAATCCGATAAATCCATACGGCTACACGTAGAATACTAAATCAATTCCTTTTTTCATTAAAATCGCCTTAACGAACTCTTCATCTCCTCCGTGCATCCCATAGGGTTCAAGAGTCTTGCCCCTGGAAATTAAAAATGTTTCTCTTATCCAAGCCCAGCCCTTTACCATTAACTACACCCAATTATAACAAGAAAATGCAACAAATATGGAAAGCGCCAGTACTGTTGCTCAAACACCATATTATCGGTGGTAATCATTGCATTCTTAAGTTTGTCATTTTAAGTTAAAGATATGCTGTTTACATTGATGTTACATAAAATTTCCTATTTAATGTTAAGTGGCATGTTTATTTTTCTATTAAGATTGTTCCGGTAGAATGCTCCACTTCGAAAAATATCAAGACCTGCCAACCAAAGGTGCTGCCGCCGTTGAACAGTTCAGTATCAATGGGAGTCTGTTTCTCGGCTTCGCTAACGTTTATGATGATAACAACGGATACAACATAGAATCTTACATCTACAAACTGGACGATTCAACTGGAAAGTTTTACCTCTATCAGACCATAGACACCAAAGGAGGACGCGACATGGAATATTTTACGATCGCTGACAAACATTACCTTGCTGTTGCTAATCGCAGGGATCAAACTACATTTCGATTGAGCTCTGCCATCTATCAGTGGAATGGATATCAGTTCATCGTCGTACAAAACATTCCGACACTCGGAGCAATTAGTTTTAACTCCTTTAAAATATTGTCGGACCTGTTTCTCGTCGTCACGAATAGTTATGATGGCACTACGCATAGTTTAAACTCAGTCATCTACAAGTGGAACGAAAACAAGTTTAAATGGTTCCAGGGGATAAGAACCGAGGATGCTGCAGCAAGTACAACGTTTGCAATAAAAACTGAAACTTTTCTTGTTTTTGCAAACCGCAGAAGCGACAAGCAGGGTTATTCTGTCCACTCCTCTGTGTACAAGTGGTCAGGTAACAGCTTTGTCAATTTCCAGTCTCTTCAGACATATGGTGCCTGGGATGTCAAGTCCTTCAGCAACAATGGTGAGACATTCCTCGCTTTTGCTAATTGGAAGAAGAAAAATTCTACCGACATCGACTCGTTCATTTACAAGTGGAATGGCAGCCGGTTTGTTCTGTTCCAGTCCATTCCTGCTCACGCAGGCCGCGCCTGGGAACCATTTTCGATTTGCGGTGAAACGTTCCTGGCTATTGCCGACCACAAAGATGGGGGGAAGTCGGTTGTGTATCGTTTGTCCGGATCACAGTTTATCAAATATCAAGAGCTTTCAACACAATATCCATTAGACCTTAAAGTATTTGAACACAAAGGTCACACTTACCTGGTAATTGCAAATTTTCGGGATAAAAGATGGCTCCCCAACATCAGCAGTGCTCTGTACAAACTAGTATACAAGTAGACAAAAAAAAAAACTGCACAAGCCCCACAAATTGACTCTTGGAATTCACCATGATACCACAATTGTAACGAGCACCAAGAGTACTGTAACCCTATCTAAGGTAAACGAAGTAGAGAGGGGTGCTTCTTTCCACGCTCAATTTTTAGGTGTTTTTTTTTTTTTTTTTAATTACTTTTTGAGCAAACAAAACGAAACGTTTTGATTTTTTGTTAAAATTTTCTGGGAATGATATCGCATGTTACATAAGGTCGGGTCGGGCAATCAATGTTTGACTGACAGAGTTTTCAATAATCAGATTCTTCTTTTATGATTAAAAAATAATTTTTCCCACGGTAATTTTTTTTATATAAAAATAGCTATTTTCCATTTTGATTACTTTTGGGTCAATATTGGGCGGAAATCTAAGGTTTTAATTTTAATCTAAGGCATTAATTTTGAAGTCGACTTAATTCCTGCGTCATGTGAAAGCTCATTGTCCGTTGTGAACCTCGAAGAAAACGTTTTTAAGAGATACTATATATTCTCCAAGTGTCATAGCTTTTACGCTTGAGAAGTTGTGATAAGTTCGCTGGTTGACGGTAGAAATGGACTGATAATAATTAAAAGCTTTTTAAGAACTTAGTCTATTTGCACTGATTCCTTTATGTTAGTTCACGGCATCTCAAAATATGTTATATTCTTTGCTGATACCATTTTTAGGGGATTCTACGCGGCTACTTATCAAACAAGCCATTTTTAAGTTATTATATCGTGTACGGCTGATTTTTCACATTGGTTGATAATATTTAATTAAGGTGGGGCTCTACCTGAATTTGAGTGAAATTTGAAGAGTTTTAAGAATGGATAGAAGAAAGAAAATGATTTTTGGAACACTAACAGACAGTCGACAACCACGCAAGAGCACCCCAGGTTGCTAGTGGACTAACTTGGTATCCGTCTATTAATTATTAACTACAAATTCTAATTTTAAAACTTCACTAAATCTTCAACATTCCTTATTTCTTTTAATTTTACCAATCCTTCAAGAAAAATTATTTCCTTCCAAATATACCTAAAAATCACCCAAAAATTCATAAAACACCCCAAATCATTAATTTGTGCTATGAATGGAGGGTTTTTGTATTGCTTGAAATGCAAACAAGATATTTTCATTTGACCGATTTTAAGCGGCGTGAAAATGGCTTTTAGGTGAACCCCCACCTTAAGGCCACTCTGTTACATAAAAATGGCTGTAAGGGAATTAATCTTCAAACTGCTTGCTGAAATTGGAGCTTGGAAAATTGACTGCAAAAGTATAGTTAGGAAGCAGCATAAACAAGTAGGGCCAAATTGCACAAAATCTGTAATAAAGAAAATACACAGTATCATCATGCAGAGGTTACTTGTGTAGTTAATGCCTCTATTGTATAATTCTGACTTGAAATAGCTGTATATATTAACATTATAGACCATTGACAGCATTACTTCCTTGAGCATGTTGAACACTTGCTGTCAGTCAATCAAACTGTGTTGTGATTGATCACAATATACATAAGTGATCACTGTGGTTTGCATTTGCTGTAAAACATTATTATGTGACGCGAGTAAATTTGTAATATAAAAGTAAAGAACTTTAAGTACTGTACTTAATTGATTGGGTGAAAAAAGACTCTTAATATTAATAGCTCTGTTCCCGCAAACTATACTTTGTGTGGGAATGTAGTAACGCAGACTGTAAACACTAAATTAAGCGAAATTTCTGAATTTATTCGATAAAAGTAATTTTAAAGCGTGTAAGTTTCGTTGCATACCGTTATTTTACCGTTCTGCGGCCTCCACTGTGATCTATAAGACGGATTTTGGGCTGTCTGTAGACACACCAGCAACTTGTGCAAAATAACGTGTGTGCCCACATTTCTTCACCATGAATTAATGTGCATACACCAAAATAGAGCTTAAGTGCTTCGGATAGATTTCATCTGATTTTCACACATAAAATTAAATTCAAAGTTAAACAATCTTAATTTGAACTTACATTAAGTTGAAGTAATATAAAAATGTTTTTGTTATTGGAACATGCAACTTCAGTAGGGATACATGTGCTCTGAAATGCAATCAATGATTGCACAGGAACTACCAAGCAAAGAGTGCGATGCGATAGGGAGGTGTAAGATCGGCCAATACCAAGATTACCAAAGATTTAGTAACCCACTATTCATACCGTCAAACTAAACTTTGTTGTCAACTTTTGTAGTTTTTGTAACAGCCGCCTCGTTTATACAAACAATTTCCTCTAAAGTGAACGTGGCGAAGCGGGAAGCCATTTTGTTTTTCTTCGGCTTTTCGGAGGCAAGAGTTCATCCTCTCTTGTGTAAACGCAGAAAGAACATTTTCCAAATAAAAGAATTTATCGCGAAAACAGAAACCTTATACTCTTTTACGTAACACAGTGGGAAATCCAGATCTTTAGGGGAGGGGGGAAGGCCCTTTTGAAACGAAATACGTTTTTTCTTTATCTCGGCCCTACAGACCTAAAAAAAATAAGAGGGAGGGGTGGGTGGGTCTCGCCACTACTTCTGCCATTCTATTTCGTTCCAAATGAAAGCTTAATGAAAAAATCAGACGAGGAGGACAATTCTGACACCTACACTAAACCTAAAATATACTAATCGATGTATTCAGAGCCAGTTGATTCAAAGGTTGAAATATGCTCAACAGAAAAAACTGCTGTGATTTGTTGATGTAGTTGTCCTAACTCTGACGTCGCTATTCAGCCTCTCCATTGAGTCTGGAAGTTTTCCATCTATCTTGAAATTGGCAAAAGTGACCCCACTTTTTAAGAAGGGTTGTAAGGAAGACCCATCCAATAACAGACCAATATCTGTTCTGTCCACAATGAGTAAATTTTTTTGAGAAGGTTGTACGTACTCAATTGTATGCCCATCTGTGTGATAACCACCTGCTCTCCGATAAGCAGTTTGGTTTCCGACTTAAAGCATCGACAGTCACTGCGACTGCACAGTTCACAGGCCTTACAACTATGGAAAATGGAATGGTCACTAGCGCCGCATTCATTGACCTTACTAAGGCATTTGATTCAGTCAACCACTCTCTATTATTGTCAAAGCTGAATAGTCTCAGTGTTTTGGATCATTCTACAGCTCGTAAATGGTTTGAGTCATACCTTTCCAACCGATGTCAAGTTAGTGCCTGCAATAACAGCCAATCGAACAAAGCCATTGTACCGATTGGGGTACCACAAGGCTTAAGCCTTGGCCCTCTGTTGTTTACCGTGTGCATTAATGACTTACCAGACCGTTTGGAACACTATATGCAGATGATCCTGTCTTATTCATTTCCGTTCCAAATTTATTCATAGCATCGAATCAAAGCTCAATTCAGACTTAGGTAAAGTTAGTCAATGGGTCATATCCAATCAGCTTACTTTGAGCCTTAGCAAATCCAAATTCATCATCCGTGGGTAGCAGCCAGCACTTAAAGAATTTGAGTTCAATCTCAATTATGACCGACGATAAGAGTATTGAAGAAGTAAGTTCTTTTACTTACTTGGGTGTAGTTATTAATAAGCATCTAACTTGGCAAGTTCACATTGATTATATTTGCAATGAGATAAATAAGAAATTGTTTAGGTGCTTGAACAACTTGTTTACATATTCTTTTGATACTGTTTTTAACAGTGAACATCATGATTATAATACTAAGTCTAAGGATAATGTACACAAGGCTTTCTCAAATCGGAACTGGGATCTTTGGAACTCATTGGCGCGAAAAATTTTGCCGTAAGTGAGTGGAATAATTTGGATAAGTCCGTGAGGGAGCTTAAGTCACTTGATGAATTCAAAAAGGCCATTGGTAATGCAACAATATGATTTCTTTTTATATATTATTGTATTATTTAATGATTTTTGAGGGTTAGTTACTCTAATTAAACTATCTTAGTTATAGATTCGTAATATATTTAACATAGTTATAGTTTTGCAATATATTTAATATACTGTTTTTCTCAGTGTATTAGATTTATTATTTGTATTTTAGTAAGAGGACCCTTTTATAAGTCACTTATGGTGAAGTAGGTATCCTCAATAAAGACTTTCATTATATATCGTTTCTATAAATATTTATACTTTGGCAAAGTCAGTTAATAACATTAATCAATCAATCAATCAAACAATGAAATAAATAAATAAACCTAACCCGTTATTGAAAGAGGGTCCTAAAGGGGGGGGGGGGGGGTGGGGGTACCAATCCCATTTCCCAGCCCATTTTTTTTCCAAATCCCACTTCCCGGTGTTCAAATCCCACTCCCACTAGCAGAATTCACAGAAAATCCCGGTGTTATACATACCAGCTCTTTTCTCTTCGCATCCACAAAATTACGGCTTCTAAATATGACCCAGCACTAAGTTTAATTCACCAAGGAAATTCATTCCAGTTCTATGGAACATACTGCCTACAAACCCATGGTACAGCCATGGGTACAAAAATAGCAATCGCTTTTGCCAATATCTTCATGGCTAAGGCTGAAACGGAAATTTTAAACCAAAGCGCATCAAAACCACTCATTTGAAAACGATATATAGACGACATATTTTCCCTCTGGACTTTAAACAGACAGGAGATAATGCAGTTCATTGAGCAAGCAAACAAACACCACCCTGCAATTAAATTTACGGCTGAAATTTAAGAAACAGAAGCGACGTTTCTGGATACAAACATTTATAAAGGCGAAAGATTGAGAAGCCATTCAGTTCTTGATGTGCGTATGCACTTCAAATCTACTGAAACATTTCAATATACGCACTTCTCTACGTTCCACCCACCAAAGATCAAAAAAGGCTTCATCATAGGTGAGGCTCTGAGACTTCTCAGAACAAACTCTTCTAAAAAAATATTTCAAGAGCAAAATAATTCTTAATCTTAAATTACGCCTTCGGAAGACAGGTTATCCAAAGAACCTTGTTCAAAGGACCCTCTCAGAAGTGCAATTTGGAAACAGGAAACTGGCGTTCCTTCAAAAACCAAAGGAGAACAAACAAATTTTGCCTTTCGTTACCCAATAACACCCAGCAGTGGCAAAATTAAAACAATTCCTCATGAAAGCCTGGCATTTAATAGAGCAACAACCATTGCTCAAAGACCCGCCCCTCATACGTGAGGTTAGTGTTAAAACCCGCTGGAATTCATAAATGCAACCACCCACGATGCCTAACTTGCTCATTTCTCCAAGAAGGTCAAAGAACTACACTTTTTTCAACACTAACGAATCACGCAAAATTACTGACTACATATCTTGCAATTCCAAAAACCTCATATACTTAATCCAGTGTAAGAAGTGCCACTCCCAATACATTGGGGAGACAAAGCGCAAACTTAATGAACATTTCGGGGAGCATCGCAGATCTATCCTGAATCACCATCAACTAGTCAACCCTACTCCTGTCTCGCTACATTTCAACCAACCTGGCCACTCAATCAACGACGTCCAACTAACCCCACTTGAACTTGTACGCAGCAAACGTGACTCAGTTAGAAAGGCTCGTGAAGCTAATTTAATCAACAAAGCTAAAACATTGCACCCTCTTGGTATAAATAGAAGTGACGAAACACGCCAATGACATGTCTCACACTTGTAACTTAGTCCTAAACAACCAATCATTGTCACGCATTTTATATTTTAAATCTTCCTTTGTAACGATCCTTTTATGTTTCTCACTTTTCTTTTTCGTTCAGTCCCCGAGGAAGGTTTGTATTGCAAACCGAAATATCGGGCAAAAATTTGTTTTTTTAAAAAACAAATATATTTCAGTCATTCTAGCCTTTGTTGTTTGTTCTATCAAGCTCGTCACATCCGCCGTTGGGATCAGTCTGCCGTTAATATTTTGTATTCTCACAATAGGCTGGAGATCTATAAAACGGTAGGGATTTTATCAGCTGAAGTATAGTAAAGGGTGGGGAAACTCCCATTTATTGATTTAAAAGGACCTTTCAAAATATCTTGAATGGATCCACTGAATCAAGTCAAATCAGAGATAGTGTTTCTACTGTAAGTATGTGAAAGGGTACAATTTGTTAAAGAAGATTTATGAAAGGGTTACCTTTTACTAAAAGGAAAGGGATTCGTGGGCTTCTCACAGCATATATTAGAAGCAAGTAAGCATTTTTCATTCTGAACTCCTTAGCTTTTTCAACAGTTAGGGTGTATTATAAAAAAAGTCATGTTTTGCCACAGCTCAAAGTGGCTTCAATTGCGTGCCTGGGGTACCTGTGGACTAGATTCGACAAAGCTGAAGTCCTGGGACCAACTCACCCAACGCTGGGGGAGGTACTGAACGTTGAAAAATTCACCCGAAAAGAATTCCAGGTAAAATTGCATTGTGAAGCTCTGAAGACGCAATCTCTGAAAGAATATTTTGTTAGGAATTTTCTAAATTCAATACAGCTTTTTTCATTTTTTTAACCGAAGAAAATTAAGTCTAAAAGAAATCAAGGCATGTTGAATGGCTCTAGGGTAGGGTGGTGATGAAGTTTGTCACCTCGAACGCCTGGTTGAAATCTGTATCCGCCATCGTACACATATGTATAAAGACGTACGTTGAAACTGGTTGAAAGAAATGGTGTTTAAGGCCAGTTTTCGTTTTTCGGTGCTTCATAGAATACTTAAAAGTACCAGAAATCCCACCATACTGACTTATCGGTCACCATCAAGGAGTATTTTATGGACATCGGCCATTTCTCTTCGTCAGGAAAAGGTTAGCCGACCGGGACGCGAATCGAGATGTATTAACAGATTCCACTCAACTCTGTTTCCAGACGAAAGCAAACGCGATTTACTGGACGAAAGAATCATATTTGTCCGTGTAGTGCCAGGGAAAATGCCAAATGTAAAAGAAAAACTACAGGAGTATTTTTCTTCATTTGGACAAGTGGAAAATGTGTGGCGTGTTAAGCAAGATATATTATTCGTATCGTTTAGAAGTGTTGAAAGTGCTAACAAGGCTTTAAAAGAAAAGCACTTCTTCGAAGGGCAATGGTTAACAACCTTACCAAACGTCAAGAAAGGAAATTGGAAAGGAAAGTCTTGTAAGATCAAAGTAGACGACGTTCCACAAAGTATGTTAGAAGAAGACTTTGTCAACTATTTCTCAAAGTTTGGAACTGTCACCAGTGTTGACTTTATCATCATAGATCCTGATACTTTAGAAAGAAAAAGCTATTGCTTTATAGAATTTTCAAACCTGGGTGAAGCAAAGAAGGCAGCATTGCTTCAAGAACACATCATTGGTCAGAGTATCTTGAATGTTTCCTTATCCACATCTAAATCAAGTGCTGTTAAGAATCCCACGGAGATTATTGTTCGCTCATTGCCTCATGATATAACCATTCTTAATTTGAGAGATTACTTTGAACAGTTTGGTGCCTTGGATAAAATAGACTTGATTTGCCAAGCACTTGCTCGTCCTCACACAACATATGCTTTTGTGAAATTTCAATCTCCTTCTGCCACAGAACAAGCATCAAAACATTTGATCCATACAATTTGTGGCAAGAAGACTGTGGTTCAAAAATCTGCCTTGTCTTATCCCATCAAAAATGGAGACCGTAAGCTTTTTGTTGAAGGATTCCAGCCGAACACTGACCCTGAGAAAGTGAGATCATATTTTGAAGCATTTGGAAAAATAGAACATATAAACAAAACAGCAATCCGTCCAACTGGAAAAACATTTGTTGTGTTCAAATCACAAGCAAGTTTGCAGCATGTTTTGCGACTTAAAGACCATGTCTTGGATGGGTGTAGTTTAAGGATTCGAGCAGTTTCATGGAAGAAACCTGATATTTTAAGTACATTGATGAAGATGATCGAGTTAGGAGAGGGACCAAAAACCGATAGCTGTTCACTTGAGAACAAACTTGGAGAATTAAAGAAATGACCACTTGTGAAAGGTATCTGATTACATCACATTGACAAAACAATCACAATAATCTCCAGTGAGCATGCAACACTTACCAGTAGCATGCAGTAGAAAATAATGGCAGAAAAACTCATTGCACATGAAGGTTACCAATTTATTGTTAAATATTCCAGTGGTGTAGGGCTGAGCAGTTTCTTTAATTTATAAATTTCTGATCTAGACATTTGAATGACACTATTTCCACAAAAAACATCCAGTGTTGATTTTGTTGGTAATTCCTACAGTCTTGGCTTGGCAGCCCAACCTACACCACAGCCCAGGTGAATCAACATCACCTTTGTCCATGTTTGACATGCACAATAATCCACCGCTAGTCAAAAATGTTTGGACAATAAAACATAGCCCACTGGGCCAAGGGCTGCAGGCTGAGAGATGGACTGTGAGCTGAGGGCCTACTTGTAGCAAAACTTGATACAGTTGATACAACAAAAATAAAAATGATGGCAGTGGACAATGGTTTCATTCCCTCAAGTAATATTTACAATAATGTTGAAGGGATGCCTGGAAAAAAGCCCTAAGTGACTTCTAATAATCTGCTAGGTTCTCCTTCCAAACTTTCTTGTTTTTGCTTGTGAAGTAAAAGGAGAATTTGACCTTACATCAAGTCACTTAGGGCCTTCTTCTGCGCACCCCTTCAATTGTCACCAAGTAAGAAACAATCCCTTTAATATGACAAAAATTTTATATCTAGCAAACTTTTTTTGTCATCAAATTCTACCAAAAGGTGACTCGGGAAATAGAAGTTGGAGGTAAGAACGCTGCTGAAGACAAATTCAAACACTCATTATTTATTCATAAGCCCATTGACTTATCAAATGGTTTAAACAACGAAAAAAATAAAAATAAAAAAAACGAATGCCCTGAAGCGTCGCTTCATGTTTTTAAAGGAAAATTGCTCCAACAGCGTCACCATAGTTCCTAGTGAGGGTAAACACACTATATCCTTGAAAAGCAGCTGGTTCAAATCGTTACTTTTTTTATTTTTCCTTTGATTTTAACTTTCATTTTACTCAGTTGAAAAGTTAGTTTTAGTTATGACGTGTACAGTTGGACTCCCTGTGCTCCCTCGGGGGTGATGATGACGATAATTAATTATAGTTTGTTTAGGTAGTTGGTAGGTTAGTTAGCGTGTTTTATATCTACTTGTTCTAGTTTTTGTATTTTACTAAAGGGTTTACCATGTTTAAATAAAATTTATCTATCTGTCTCTATCTTAGTTTTATTATAGCAATGAATTTGTTTTATAACTTTCCTTACTCGCCCTACAGGCGGGGGGTGGGGGTGGGGAGAGGGGGGCTCAACCTTCCCGGCCCGCCCCTTCCCACCCATAATTTTGAAAGATTTGGTAATGCAAGGTAAGGCCAGACTGTATTTGAGTCTCCGCACGGAATTCCAATGCAAATGTACAGATCAAGCAACATCGTAGAGCTGCATTCTGATTAATGATAAAACTGGAGACAAATCGTATATTTTTTAACCTTTTGTTCTTTAGTACAGCCAATTTCTTGAATTGGGTAAGGCGTAAAGACTTTCATGTTTTTCCACCCCGTTTGAAAAGATTTTCCACTGAGAGTAACAAGAGAGTCATTCTCCAGTGGAACAAAATGTGAATTAATTATGTCGTACAGGTTACATTGGTCTTCTTTTCCTATAATTTACAATACCATATTGAGTGAATTTTAGTACTGCAGATTTCCTGCAGTAAACAATGCAAGTCATTTCAGGTCAGCCAATCAAATCTCTCTCGGTGACCAACCGCTGGCCAAAATGTCTGAGGACTCTGGGTACAAGATGCTCTTTCAACATGCCACAGTGATGCCACATAACCAGGCCTAATTAAGTCTTAAATGTCAACGCAACTGATTTATTTTCAGCTGAATTCGACTTTGGGCAATGAACATGGGTTTATTTATTTTCTGACTGACATTAGGGAATATCAAGAGTCCATCCGAGCCCGATAAATCCGGTCAGTATAAAATGCAGACTGCAGACTGCAGACTGCAAGACTGGGTATAAAGTGCAGACTAGGTATAAAATGCAGACTGCAGACTGCAGACTGGGTATAAAATGCAGACTGATATCAAAGCCGTCTCTTCGTCAAATACAGGATACATTTTCAATTTTCAACTTACCCTAGTGTCACACAATCACATTTCCGAGAGTCCGAGATCATCTCCCACGAAATTGACCTTATGACCCATTTCTCAACAGTTTGTTTTCTTTATCTCGATTTGGTAGCTTTCATTTCCTGAGGCCCTTTCTCCACAAAGAAGACTCGAGCTTAATCGTTTTGCATTAGTTCGTAAACAATTACGCCCATGACGATTTTCAAAATTATTATAATGAGGGAAACAGACTTGATTTCCGAGGGGGCAAGCAATTTGACAACGACAGATTTTAACTAGTTTCTTTGAATATTAACGAAGTTTGTCAAAGACAAATTATATACCTTCAGTATTGTAGCAATACATGAACACATATTTTATTCAAAAAACATTACTTTACCTGTTTTACTGCCACCCTGACTGCCACTTACCGACGCAAAGCAGCGAAAAGGTCAACCACGTGCGAAGTAAAGGTCATGTGTCCGCGTTATTGCTTACGTCATGCTTTGGGGTTGTTTATTTCAAGGATGACGCTTTTCGAAAAGAATATAATAATGTCAATTTCATGGGAAATCAAATGATCTCGAAAGACGATTGTATGACACTAGTGTAAGTTAAGTTGAAATATTCAAAATGTATCCAGTATTTGACGAAGAGGCGGTTTTGGTTTCAGTCTGCATTTTATACCCAGTCTGCAGCCTGCATTTTATACCTAGTCTGCAGTCTGCAATCTGCAGTCTGTATTTTATACTGACCGTCGATAAATCAATGCTTTTGAAATTTAACGCCTTGTGAATAAAACAGCCAAATTCTACCAGAAGTTATGGAACAGAGTCAATCAAAAGCGGTCAAATAGTTTGAATTTTCCCAAGAGTTGTGCAAAGTTAACAGGTTAACGTTTCTTTTACCAATAAGTGGAACATTTTCTTTCAACTGTTTATCTAGCATGTTGAAAGATAATCGCTATTCTCTGCTATGGATGTAACACTGAAAAAGGCCCTTTTTTTACAATGATCAGCATCAAATTTCTCCTTGTAATATCAATGCTTATTCCACCCCTGAGGTCATGAGAATTAAGGATATCATCACCCAAAGTGAATTTCCTCGATATTTTAATAACTTCTCCCCAGTACTTTTACAAGAAAAGTATGGGACAAGATAGGAGAATTTGTTCTTTGATATTAGCGCTTTAAATTGTTAAACCTCAGTATCAACATCCATACTCTCCTAACTGTCTTATGTTTCTTATGCTACTACTTTTTGTTTTAAAATCAAGACATTTGCCTTTGATGATCATTTCCTTTAATCTCATGAACTACACATTTGATTAAGAAGTGACAAGTGTAAGGAGAATTTACATGCAGATCACCATTGGGGCTAAAAGGGTTAATAATAAACTCTAAGAAGAACTGGTGGCTTTTAAGATGTTGAACATGGTCTCATCTACATGCCTGTAACCAACACGACGTACCCTAACTTCCTTGCCAAATAGCTTGTGCTTTTCGTCAACCATCACCCTTTGGACATCCTCAAGTGTCTTAAAACTCACGGTATAGTTCAGTATTTTGCGTGTTACTGGATCTTCTTTAAACTCACAGTGCTGCACATCACCAAATTGTCGGAAATATGAAAGAATATCTTCTACAGTGACTCGATCCGGCAACTCATCTACAACAATCTTCTTTTCAAATGGGTATGTGAGGACAGGCTTTGGTAGAGAACGTAATGTGAACACTTCCTTGTCCTTTATGAAATGCGATTTCTTGCTGATTTCATTCACAGGCCGTTTTTCCTTGAATATTAGTGAGAAAATTGGCGTGATGGTGGAGTTGGCCCCCACTACCGTAAAATTCCCCCAGACTGCATCAATTTGTCCAAACTTGTTGAAATAGTTTGCAATGGCTTCCACAGTTGTATCACCATAAACAACTAACCTGTTAGTAGATGCCACCTTTTTACAGATCAAGGAGTTACTCTTCTGCACCAGAATTTCCTGGCCACCCAATATCTGATTCTGACTTTTTGTGGCTTCTTCAGCTTCTTCTGTGGATGAAAACTGCACAAAACAGAAGTCACGTTTGAAACTTGTCCTGGTATCGACTGGCCAATCTATGGCATCAACAGAGCCAAATGTTGAAAAGTGTTCCAGCAAGTCTTCCTTCCGCATTTTGGCCTCTACGTTTCGCACTTGGATGGAGCAAGTTTTGTCAAGCTGGGGTGATCTTGGGGAGCTGATTTGAACAACAAGCTGACGACCAAACAACTCGTGAGATTGTCGAAGAACGTTTTCGAAATCCTCTTCCTTCGCATACGTTACAAAAGCATATCCTCTCGCTCGCTTGGTAACCTTCGTTTCAGCCCACGTGAAACTCTCTATCTCACCAAATTGTGAAAAGTGGTTTCGAAGGGACTCCTTTGTGACCGGTTGCCTGAAGTTTGTTACAAATAGCGTCCATTTACGATCTTCAGACGCGTGTTCTCGCTGCGCAGAGTTTTCAGACTGTTCTGACGAGGATAGCAATCGGAAATCAACAGAGAACTGTCTTGTAGCTGACAGCGAAGACAGTGCAAGTGTGCCGCCATTTTGATGAAGCGTGAGCAATGAGCTCCGTTTTATCGCCGGTCGAGCTGGTAACCTGCACGCAAATCTTGTAAACAGTCGGGAAAATGACTGATAAACTGGGAAAGAAACACGTGCATTCATTTCTCTTGGTTAGTGCGATCCTTGAGCTAAATACGACAAAAATACTCGGAAAAGCAGAAGTCAAGGACATGTGATAGGTTCTCCGAGATCGACTGGGACGAGTTACCAATAAAGTTGGGCCCAGTCTTCTCTCCGTGATGACCTTCCGGTTCCCTGGACCCTGGTAGGGGAGGGTGGGTTTAAAATTCGTGTGATTTCTGTTATTTTTCATCCAGGGAGGGCTAGGGAGGGGTGATTTTGGTGAGGCCATGCCCCGAGGTCCATACCCTTCCCCTTTTGTATACTATACCTCCAGCTTGGAAAAGATGCACCTCCCATTATAGTCAGGAGCCCATGGTATAGTTGATTACAGGGGCCTGCCATGACACAGCGGCAAAACGCAATGCGCATGTGCCAACCACTGAACTTCCGGTCGGTGTTGTATTTCCGGTTAGCTATTAAAACCTATTGCGTAAACAAAAAACTCCCGTCGCGCGAAGTTTAAAAACAAAACTCAAGAGTTACGAAACAAACTTACGCAAAAAAGTTGTTTTCCTGGTGAGTAAATTTATTTTGCTGTTTTCAAACCTTTGCACCAAGGGGATTGGTGCTTGCACCAAGTGCGAAAACCATGCTCGAAGATGCGACTTGCTCGCGCTTGTGAAGAAAAGTTTTGTTGTCCGTGGTTGTTGTTGTCCTGTGGTTAAAATGTTGTTCCTCGCAAGACGAGAAGTGTGGTAAAAGTTTAGATAAACGAAAATGCGGAGGCCGTCATTACTTCTTGACACCTCAGTTAGCCAGGGCCGCTGAACTTCCAGTTGGTTCGATAGTTTGCCGGGTTCACTGGGACGAAACAACCGGTGTTCGGTTACTCAGGAAAACCACTCTCGAGCTCTCCACAAAAACGGGATACCTTCTCGACTTTATGCCGTGCTGGACGCTGTTGGAAAGGCAGGTAATGTTCCTTATCGTCCGGGAACAAGGTGCTGCAACAAATGTGCTGAGAATGTCGACCAAGAAGAAAAGTTTACCACGTATGCAGAATATAAGCCGAAAGAGGCCCAATTTCGGTTCTGGGTTGTGCATAATTTTCCAGTGGATGTGCAGCAGGTGTGCTTGCAAGAACCACCGTGATAAAATAAAAGTACCGGATCCTGTACTAAAGGAGCAATAAATTGCACTACAAATAATATAAAGAGCAAGGCTAATTTCACAGTCAGAGAAATATATTTTCCTTTCCAATATTTCAAACGGCACGGCCTTTCTTCATCAAACATACCCTGCCTTGCTCTTTATATTATTTGTTCCATAATTTTTAAGTTTGCCTTTTACTTTCACATACAAAGATAACTTCATGGTTATTAACGTTGCTAAGTTTGCAACCCCAAATAGTAACCCTTAATAAAGTAAACGCATTTTTCCCCAATTATTGTATATATTTAGCAAAAGAAATAATAATAATAATAATAATAATAATAATAATAATAATAATAATAATAATAATAATAATAATAATAAAAGAGATTGTAGAATAGTGCTTCCAAATCAGGACACCTGGAGTACAAAACAAACTTCTTTTGGAGTTGTGAAAGTCAAATTGTCATGGAGATGTCCTAGTAGAAAGACATGTATAGAACAGCATTGAAACAGTTTTCAAAGCCTCATCAGGTCAGTTTAACTACACAACTACTTGAACAAAAAAGAAAAAAAAGAATCCCAGTAATATAATAGAGATATTTCAGTAACAGTATTTCTACCAAACATCCTTCTGAAGGATTACACTGATCATCAACATGTATATTTCACTATAAAAATAAGCAATATCAATATTGTAATTTTTTTTTCATCTGCTAGAGGAGAACAAATGTAACTTATACAAAGGCACCCCCAACCCCAGAGGGAATGAAATTAAGCCCCAGTATGAATATGCATATTCTGATCACAATTTAAATATGTGGATAATATAATTATCCTCCACATATTTCTTATGTTACTAGTTGTGAGAGTTTATTTAAACATCTTGATGGAGTATGGGGTGACCATTAGTTTCTACTTATAAAGATAAAAAGTTCTGCATCCCTTCTTCGTTATTTTTTTCCAAACATTTATTTGATTACCTGGTAGAGAGATTCCAGAGAGCATTGCACCAACACCATGAAGGCAACATTGCACTTGCACTGTACACACCCTCAGAGATGGAAAAGTTTGCAGAGAAAAATGCACCTGGTCTTTTTAATCTTATTCTACACTATAATTGGATTCTTGGATCATAATCAAAATATTATTTTGCGAGATGATCCAAGAATGTGTGATGAGCATCGTGTATTACAAGAAAAGAGAACAGTTGTTTTATTGCATATCATAGCATATTTCTGGTAATCTTGATTTACACAATACTTTCTTTTAAGCTGACTTGACTTGTCTCAGGTATATTTATTTTCCTTGCCTAATGCATATGAGGAACACTCCTAAGTTGGAATAAACATGTTTATCAACCATAACAGCAGACAAATCTAGAATCTACCTATACTAAGATTGCACATTTGATTCTTCTTTCACCATGAGGTTTCCACATACAGAATATACTACTATCATATGAAACCCCTGAAATGAAATAAACAAGAAAAATTTAATTATTTTCTTACATTTTTACTTACAGTGTATATAAAAAGGGGGCTACAAATAATATTTATTATTATTTCAGGTCACAGAAGACACATTTAATGCATGAGGAAGAAGGATTATTTATTCAGCAACATGGGGCATCCAGAGATGTGATAAATTCTGCCAGAAGTTTAGGCTTCAGCACCAATCCAATCTTTTTCTTAGTTATCATTTTTTACCTTGGGCAAATTTAGGCTTTTGCACAAATTATGCTAGCATTTTTTCGATCATTTTGGTGAAGTAAAAGCACCAACCATTATTCGAGCATTTCAGTGGCATTTTCCATTTTTTGAGAGAGAGAAAGAGAAAAATTAAAATAAAATGACAAATCATTTTAAATGAAACGTCAAGTAGCCTGCTTGGCGTCGCGAACAGAAGCAGACGCTTTTCACCAACTTATTTCGCAACCAGAACTTTTTTCAGCCATACATGCACGCATGTTTTAACATTAGCTTCAGGTTAAATGCTTTGGTGACCATAATTTTCAAAGTTTGAAGTCATTCATTTACCAGACAAGATGACTGAGTGAAAGGCTTTGCGTCGTTGCTTATAATAACATTTGAAACAGATAGACCTTGCGTCTTCCTTTGGTCTAATTAATAAAAAAATATATAAATGAGAATTTGTAACAGCAGTCTTTCCAAGAACATTCCATGTGTTGAAGAACGGACAAATTGCAATAGTAGCTATAGAGCTAGGTGTTAAAACACGATTCACCAACCGACAAAATATTCATAACTTGGGCTGAAATGGCGGGCGAACACGCATAGAATCACATTTTTGGACGTTTTTTAAAAGATAATCAGTACCACTCGACTTCAGAATCAATCATTGTAAGAAATTATGGTGAGCTTACCTTTTCTTTATCATTGGTCCACTTCATCTTTAACATTTGGTTAATGATCCACGGCAGGAAAGTTTTTAAAAAACTTCAACAGATCAAAACATAACCCTAACCGGAAAGCGTGATCTCGACCGGAAATGCCAAAAATTGGCGCATGCGTAGACGTTTTGCCGCTGTGTTGCCCGGGAGCACCCCCTTCCAGAGGAGGGGGTGTCAGTCATGCCTTGGCTCTTCTTGTGTAGGTTGCTTAGCTAATTTATTGTATATTTAAGGCATTTTGCTCAAACTCTACTGAAGCCTTCTATGCAGCTAAGTTTCTTGATGTATAGTTTCTGTGTCAAAATAGAGTTCACCTGGAGTAAAAGGTAAAAAATAAAAAAAAAAAAAAGGTCACGTAGCTTGGTGTTATAGAAAACCTTTTAATTTATTGCATAAGAGTCTTTTCACATCTGGAGTTTAAACTCACAAGGAGTACAGAGTCGTCAGTTCAATTACTGTCAATATTTAACCTGATTAAAACCTTCGTTTGTGTGTATATATAAACAAAATTCTCAATTCTTTATGTGTTTGGTAGTTTTAGCCTTGGTTGTTTTAAGAGTGGGGTTGAAAATGTTCTGTACATATAATTTGAGCGGGTATTGAGCTTTTGTTTCCTTGTGAAGTGTCGCAAGTTAACCTTTTTCAGAAGAGAAGTTAAACTTACGATATTGCATTCCACTCATTAAAAGAATTTTAAAACAAACTGCAGTAAATCGACTAATTTTTAAATAATTTGCTTGCTTTAATTATGTAATTTGAGTGCGGAAGAAATTCTAATTTCCAGAAATGTTTGTTGTTTTTAAGTTATCTAAGAACGATATCAAATTAACTGAGCTGGCAGTTAAATTTGTATTTTCACAATTTCTGGCATACGAGAAAGACGAAAATAGAAAATGCGCTTATCTTTTTTATACCAAGATGTGATGACATATCAGAAAGCTAACTTTTTCGCCCTTTGAAATAAAATCCCAATACAGTCAAACCTCTTTATTACGGACACCAAAGGGACAGGAATAGGTGTCCAGATTATAGAGGTGTCTGTCTTAGAGAGGTAGGTTTTATAAGGATTTCGGTCTCTCAGGGACCAAGTGAACTCTCCGTAATCAGAGAGGTGTCCATATTACAGAGGTGTTCGGAGGTTCCACTGTACAAATAAAATGGAGACGTAAATGTAACGTTATTGCAGTTATTTGATGGAAGACCTGCATTGCCCTGGTTTGCTATTTCCTTTTTCCTTCTCTTCAAACGTACTCTTTTACGTAAACGTATTGTCGGAGCCTTTCCAATTCCAGGCGTTGTGCGTCACCACCCACAAAGGATGCTGGGTAAAAATGTGATCGCTCATTTGCCTCTGGTCACGATCGAGTAAACATATCTCGAACGTAAGAGTTATAGTCGCACTGAAAAGGGGCATTCAAACTTTAGTTCATTTTCTAAAAGCTGTCACTGAAGACAGAAATTCGGCAAATTGAAACGGTCTAGTAGCAGCCGTAGATGCTTCTTGTTGGATACACAAGGGGATTTCGTTAATAAGTTAAGCATTTGCGGTTCGGAAACAATCGAAGGCGAAAGGTTTTTATGTTTATTCTTGTACGAGTATTATGTGCCGTCACGTCTGCCTATAGACGCTTTCTTTATTTAGACCGCGAGCAGGCTCTTTCTCTTCCTAAGTTCTGTAGCGCGCGTCCCATGGTTCTGGCGAGTGTTGAGGCCGCGAGTTCACGTTTCTAATTTGCATTATTTTACCGTCACTTTGCGCTAGTGATCTAAGGGAAGAAGTACGACTGCTCACAGTCTATATTTTATTGTTTTTGCCAATTTTTAGTTTGCTTTTTTTAACTTTCGGTGAAAGAGATCTACATTTCCTTCCTGGATTTTAATATTGGAGAGAAATAGCGTTCGCCCGTTGGCTTTTCCAGCCGGTTTCGGCCGGGAGTTGATCCACGTGGTTTACACGATCGCTTCACAGATTCTTTATAAGTTCAACGGCCTCCAGCGGGAAAACCACAAAGGATAGACCCGAGTAGACCCCGAAAATTCTAAAGTAGAAAGGGAAACCTAGCTTAACGTGCCAAAAAATTGGCAAAATCCGTCAATAATAAATGACTTAAACCTCTCAGACTGAACAACATGGCGTCATCACCTTTGAAATGCCTACTACAAACGCGAACAAACGCTGCAGCTTGAATAGTAACCCAACTATCACTAAGTCAATTTGGGAGCGATTACAGAATACCTGGCCTACTAAATATCTTACTTGAAAAAGGAGTGCTCCGGCAGTCCCAGAGTCGATGAATATTTAAACGAAGTGAGTAAAACGAGTGCTCCCGCAGTCCCAGAGTCGACGGGTACTTAAATCTAAGTGAGTAAAAAGAACGAGTTATATTTATGTGTAGCGCGCTTGTTTCGGCTCATGGATTTGCCTGTTTCGGTTCATGGATTAAAGAACGAGTTATGTTCATGTGTAGCGTGCTTGTTTCAGTTAAGTTAGATATTTGGTAGGACGGGTATTCTGCAATCTAGCCTCAATTTGTCTTCTAACTTTAATACAATTTTCAATGGGGAGAAAATATCACACACTTCGTTAACAACGACATTTTCAACAGGTCAACCTCTCCAGACTGATGTTCGTGGACGCGAAAACTACTGATCAAATGACGCATTCTGATTGGTCGAATTTCGTGACGCACACCGCCTGGGGCCTTTCACTGTTTCTCCAACTAATTCCAGGCACTGATTTCTGTTGATTCACAATGGCAGTGTGAGGATCGAGACAAAATTTTGCGGTATTTACTCCATCAGTGTCACTGCTTTGTTCCACAACACGGCGACAGTGATTTCCTGACACCATGCATTTCTGCTAATCATGGGAGCAGAGAGAACCCTGGGAAGGATGTTATGAAGCGGGCGCTACCCATTAGGCCAAAATTTGCGATTGGAGTTTTTGAAAGTTCCATTTGTCAAACGGAACGGTATTTTCCACTGTAAAGGGCAAGCAATCGTCCTCGACGGATGATTCTGTTCTTCCGAGGTATCGATAGAATTTTAAGTTTATTTTCATTCTAGGAAACAGAATTTTCGACCAACTATATTTTAAGCTTCAAAATACATGCAATAAATATTATCGATGCGATTGAGGGAATTAAGATGCTAAGAGTTGCGTACATAATCGAATTTCTTGAGTAATTCTTCTTTGTTTTCAGTCGACTCACGGCCCGGCAACTGATCAATTGGAGGTGCAATGTTTCCTTCATTATCAACGCAAACAGCTTGACAAAGTATTCTAAATCATCTGTGGTAAATGTTTTGTAAACAACGTCGACCACTAATGGAAAAGCTAGTGCCAAGTTACGCGAGTGTTTAATCGATGCGAAATGAAATCCTCAATGGAAGAGAAAATTCCCGGAATTCCAAATTTCCGGAAAAAAAAAGGACAGCCTCCTGAGCTAGGTTGTCCAAAATTTTGGAAACGAAGATTTCGAAAATTACCGTTCCATTTGATTCTGTACCGGAATTTTCCAAAAAAATTAGGTTGAATTAATCGATCGCGCCTGTTGACATCACAAATGAAAAATAAATTGCTGGCACTCTTCTTTACCAAAAACGATTCCCGGAAATTTCGGTTGCGATGTAAATGAAATACGATCTTTTGGCTCGTTCCACTGGAAAATTTCCGGGAAGAACGGAAATTCTGAAAAGTTATGCCGTTTTTTGCGGTTGCGACGCTCTGAATGGAAATGCTCGTTCTATTCACAAGTTTCACATCTTTCGTACTAGTTTCAGGCTTTTTGGCTAATCCGGCAAGCTCTACACGTGGGTTCAAGCGCTAAAATATAAGTTTATTTGGTATTTGCGGAAGTCCCGGCTTTCTTCAAAGGAAACGATTTTCAGATATCCAAGACTTGCTGAAGTGTGTTTGAAGCTGTTAATTTTTCGTATTCACTTGTTTTTTCTTTCTTTCTTCTTGTGTGCGCAGGTGTGTGTGTGTGTGAGGATTCGGGGAATACCCTTCGCATTAATTTACATTGAACATGAAAGTGAAACTCCAGAATTAATCACACGGAAAATAATACTATTGTTTAATTTACGCTGACATTTGAAATTACCAAGTGTGTGAGAGACTTGTCAGCACTGTCCTTCACAAAGGAATAGTTCATGATCAATTACTGTTCAAATTACTTTTTTTTCAGAGAAGCAAGAATTCGGGGAAAACCCTTTGCATTATATTTCCCGAAAGTGGACCAATGAGATAGTGATAAGCTATAATAGAAGTTTGGCTAATGTATATTTTTACGCTGTCGTTCGAAATATATGAAAACCTCGTCTAGTTCTCCAGAAAACCTGTTAGTCATGCCCTACACAAAGAAACAGCTCAATTATTTTCGAATGATACACATAGTCGTGGCAATTTTCTCAGCGGCTTTAAGAAGGCTATTCAAGAAAGAGTGGCGCAGGTGTTGTGGTTCAACGTGGCGAGACGAAGAGCAAGACGGAAGACAGTTTTTACTGAATGAGTCGATTGAAAATCGGCAACGAAACAGAGAGGCCCTTAAAACTGTTTCCAAAGGGGATTCGTCGCAGTTTGACAGCTCCATTCTATTTTACTGCCTGTTGTCTTCTGATTCTGTTGGAGCTGAACTTTGGAACAAAAATCGTTTGATGTATGACGAAATAGACCGACTACGCATGCTGCGAAATGAAGTTTGCCACCTTGCCCCAAACGATGAAGTAGGAGACCGCGATTTTCAAAAGTTTTGCACCGAAGCTATCACTTGTTTCGGAAAGCTCGGTCTTTCAACATCTGAGTTAACAGCAGTTGAGGAGGAACGTTTTGATACAGATGAGGTTAAACGACTGAAAGAGAAACTTGTAAGAGAGGACATGATTATTGGCGAATATGAGCAGTATTTTTCTAACAAGTTGTCGAAGTTGCGGACCTTCTCTAAGAAATTCGACCCAAGGCCGCACTTAGATGCGATGAAAGATCTGGGCATTTTGACAGGAGCCGAAGTTGAGCGCATAAAAAAGCAGAAAAGGAGAAAGATTGAACTTGCTATTCTTTTAGACTCCGTTGTTTACAAAGGGATAGATGCTGTTTCAGCATTTCTCGATTTGTTGAACAAAACTGATTCGGAAGTCGCAAGTTCTTTTATGCACTTTCTCGCCCCGAGAGAACAATTGCAAGAACTTCGAAACTCTTCTCCTGAAATGATTCCGCGAGCGACTTCGAAGTATCCAAAATATTACAAACTGGTCATGCAGACTTTCACAAACGATATTTCTAATCGCGACTGGGAAACCTTAAAACAACGGTCGGTTGTGTTTCTCCATCGTTGTCAAGACTGGGCGACAAAACTGTTTGTTCAGATTCAACTCGCTTATGCCTATAATATTCAGGGAGAGAGAGAAAAAGAAATGGCTTTGTTAGATAACACTATGGACAATGCCTGGAAAGCAAAAGACAATTGTCAGCGAATTATAGCAAGGGCGTTACTAACAAAATCTTTGCAGCGCAAAAATGACAAACAGTATTCAGAGGCCTTTGCTTTGGCGGTAGCAGGAAATTCCATGGTGTCGACAATGGAGAACGTAGAAGAAGAGATTATTTGTCAGAAACGCATTGCTGATTGCATTCTCCACGAAGACAGTTCACTGGATGACAAGAAGAAAAGGATAACTCCTCTCTGGAACAAGACCGTTGAATCGTGCTGGAGAAACATGGAGAGCATTCCTAGATGTGCCTTCTATCTTAGACTTCTTTATGCTGACAAAGCGCGTCTACATCTTGGATTTTCAATGAATGGTTTTCATCCTGATCCGACTGGTGCTTCGGATCTTCGAGAGGCGGAACAGTGTATCCAAACGTTAGAGAAACCAGATTTGAAAACTGAAACTGGGGCCACGTACACGGACGCATTTCGCTTGATCTGCAAAAGCAAGATCGCATTTGACCGAAGCAAGCTGACTGAGTTTAAGGCAGAGGCGGAGAGGAGAAAAATGGAAGCTCAATCGTTGTACGATGAAGCGGCTGTCATTTGTCAAACTGCCAGCAACAAGGGAGCGTTGTTTACGTTGACATCACTAAAAGAATACTTAGAAAGTGACAAAAACGGGCCAAAAATCGAAATGCGAGAATAGCTCTCAAGGAAAAATTTCCAGCTTTTTCACTGAAAAATAATGTGCTCAGTTAGAAATATGATTTACGTTTCTTGTATGTTTCTTTTCTCTTTTTTTCTTGCAACACAGCGTGGAAGGGGGGTGGGGCAGGGGGCGGGTGGGGGAGTAGGCTTAAACACTACCAGGCAATTGAATGATGGATCACCTCGACATATTTATATACATATTACTTCTGATTGGTTTAGCGGCAATGGTATATGAGCCAAAAAAACAAATATATTTCAGTTATTCTAGCTTTTTTTGTTTGTTTTATCAAGCTCGTCACCTCTGCCGTTGGGATCAGTCTGCCGTTAATATTTTGCATTATACCATGCCCCACAAACATGGTAAGAGGAGAAAAGAAAATATCACTAAATCATGCAGCAAGATTTAGAGATTTCAATAAAACAATTATCTCACTCGTGCTTCGGTTAAATACTAGATGATTATGGCGAACGAGGCACTGCCTTCAACATTGGTTATCTATCACCTCGCTTATCCAACGCCCGCTGGTGGAATATTAGGCCATTTCCGAGTTGCTGTTAACCTCGAGCGCAAAGCTTTTTCATTTGAAAACAAGATGCCTGTTATACTGGCCTTGCTAATGGAATAGTTTGAGTCACGACGATCGCGTTACGTTGCTTCCCTTGTGTTACGCGACTCAGACTATCAGCGGAATTTCGTGAAATTCCATTACGATAACGTAAGCTTCTCAATGACCTCTTTTCAGTCTCGCGTGTTTGATCTAAGACTGTCAAACAAAGCACGATTCCTTCGCTAAGAACTCACCAATTTCCACCGTTTTAAATGTCGGGTGCTTCTTAGAAGTTATTCTTTCGATTTACCGCTTCAAAATGGTGAAATTTCCGTTTGAAAACGGCACACTTGAGTCCACAACATGTTAAGACAATATGGCGCGACAATTTAATCTGTCTTTAATAAATATATCAAATGATGCATTGACGTCACACAGGTAGGGGTGAGTGGGTCCCCTCCCTCGCGATATAAGCGACAAGAATGGATTTTGATTGGCGGGCTGTTGTTGAAGGCAATCAGAAGAATACATCCCGAGTAGGAGAGGGGAGAGTTTAATGAACAAGATGCCTGCTATACTGGCATAACGCGTGATGCTGGGGCTGATTCATTTATTCCGACTGTATGCTTAGCCGATTGATAAAACTATCCTTGCTAATGGAATAGTTGAGTCACGACGATCGCGTTACGTTGTTTCCCTTGTAAATGTGTTACGCGACTCAGACTATCAGCGGAAATTTGTGAAATTCCATTACGATAACGTAAGCTTTTCAATGACTCGCGTCGCGATCGTGGTCTAAGACTGTCAAACAAAGCACGATTCCTTCGTTAAGAACTCACCAATTTCCACCGTTTTACGTGTCGGGTGCTTTTTAGAAGTTATTCTTTCGATTTACCGCTTCAAAATGGTGAAATTTCCGTTTGAAAACGGCACACTTGAGTCCACAACATGTTAAAACAATATGGCGCGACAATTTAATCTGTCTTTAATAAATATATCAAATGATGCATTGACGTCACACAGGTAGGGGTGAGTGGGTCCCCTCCCTCGCGATTAAAGCGACAAGAATGGATGTTGATTGGCCTGCTTTTGTTGAAGACAATCAGAACAATACATCCCGAGTAGGAGAGGGGAGAGTTTAATGAATAAATTAATGTACCGATTTGTGACTCCGACGAAGAAAAAGAAATCATCCCGTTTTTAGACACGGTATGCCCCCTCAGGGCATCCCGCGTAATAAATTAATGTGGCGATTTGTAGCTACGACGAAGAAAAAAAAGAAATCGACCCGTTTTTAGACACGGTATGCCCCCTCAGGGCATCCCGCGTAATTAGTTTTGTTTGCATATGAATGAAAACTAATTTTCGTGATTCAAAACTTTGTACTTAGCCTCGCTTTCATAATGAGGTTCTAAGCAACTCGGAAATGGTCTACTGTTAAAGATTCCTCTCGAACTATTGTAGTCCGTGCTTGACACCAAATGGACATGCAGTCGATGCTCAAAGTTTCATTCAATCTAGATAGTTTACAACTGACATTCAAGTAAGGCCATTTTATCAACTATTTCTACAGAACTAACACGGTCATCACTAACTGAATATTGATGATACATTCCTTGCTCATTATTAATAATACTTTACTCCATTTATTTTCGCTTCTCTTTGTTTTTTGTTTTCCTTTCGCTGTCTTTCTCATTTTTTCTATTGTACCTAGTTACTTTTCTTATTAATAGGCCATTTCCGAGTTGCTGTGAACCTCACTATGAAAGCGAGGCAAGTGCAAAACTTTTCATATGAAAATGAGTTTTGTTTGCATATGAATGAAATCTAATTTTCATGACAAAAACTTTGCACACAACCTCGCTTTCATAATGAGGTTCAAAGCAACTCGGAAATGGTCTATTTACTTCCTTTAAAGGAGCACAGTATTAGTTTTACTAGAGGTGCCCCTCTACTCTCCTCCCCCTATTTGAATTGTATTTTGTATTTTTGAATTGAATTTGAATTGTATTTTTGAGCTGCGTATATTCTGTTTTAATACAGTTGAACCTCTCCACAACGGCCACCTTGGGGACAGAAGAAAGTGGCCGTTGTGGAGAGGTGGCCGTTATGGGGAGGTAGGGGTGTCATATGACACCTTTTTTTCGGGAAGTACAACATGTTTATTGTGCCAGGTTCATGCTTACTGTAGCCTATAATGGCAATCCAATCTTAAATAATAGATATATAGATAAAATACACAATAAAACGTAAATAATATTTTGAATCAAAATGTTAACAAGACGAAACGAACAAGGTTGGCAACATTCGTCATATTATTGTAGACAATTTATGCTTACTGCAGCATTTAAATGGAACACAATCAAAATACGTATGTCGTTAAAATGGATACAGAAACGTAATGTTCCGAAGATAAATGTCGATTACTGCAACAGTTTATAAAAAGGTGTTTTTTACGAAAAAGAACTGTACTGGCCGTTGTCGAGAGGTTATTTTGGCAGTTGGGGACGCACTTTAGTGGCCGTTGCCGTTGTAGAGAGGTGGCCGTTGTAGAGAGGTTTAAACAAGAGCTAATGTATTGACTGTCCGCCGGGACAAAAAAATGTGGCCGTTGTAGAGAGGTGGCCGTTTTGAAGAGGTGGCCGTTAGTGGAGGTTCGACTGTACTAAATTAAAAATATATTTTGCGCTTATGTAACAGTAAGAGTGTCAAAACTGAAATAAGAACATGAACCAACTACACTCGATTGCAAAAACGTTGACACCTAAAAAGCATAAACCGCTGTAACTTAGTCTTCTCGGATAGATAACGACGATAAACCGTAGCCCCGTCTCACATTTGGCCCTAATAATCTGTGGGACGTTAGAGAACCTATGACGCACTGTTCGAAAAGAGGAGGGATCTCTGATTTCATCTGTCTTTCGCATTCATACGTGGGCTGGGTGGGTGGGTGGGAGGGGGGGGGGGGGTTAAGTGCAAAGTTTTCATTACGAAAATTAGTTTCTTTTTTACACAAACAAAATTAATTTTCATATGAAAAGCTTTGCACTTGGCCTCCGTTTCATAATGAGGTTCACAACAACTGACAAATGGCTGCGTTCGAACTGCACTATCCGATTGAATGCGTTATTCTACTGTGTAAGTCTGAAATCATAGAGCTTTTCCTATAGAACGAATTTCTACTAGATTAATTTCAAGAAAAGAGACCAAAAACTGCTGACAGTCACGAAGGAAATGTTTCCTTCCTCTACGATCCCATTGCCAGTATCCAAAAGAAACGGAAAGTACTTTTCAGACCTTTGCGAAAGAAGTGAAGAAACTGCGTTGCTAACCTTACTTTTTTTTTTTTTTAGCTCACTGTAAAATTTATCATTTTAGAGTTTATAATTTATGCTGATTTAATTCAAATCGCAAAAATGTAAGCCTTAATTTAAAGTGTACATGACAGCAAATTTCTGCAAGGCTGATCGGATTGCGTAGAAAACGTAACGCGACAGCGACATGATAGAGACAAACCGAGAATCAACAGAATGCATCAACCGTGGACAGCTGTTTCGAGCTGGTTGGCTCTCGTCAGCACGGTGTAGCACAGCAAAAGGTAGAACAACCAACACGAGTCGAGTTGTCTACCAAATGCACGTGGTAGTGATTTCGGATGGGCCCAAATTCAGACATCCGTCCACGTCATAGCGCGTGACTACGAACAATGAACAAAAGAACTGAAATATCATGTCGCTGTCGCAATAAGTTAAATGAGAAAAGCAAAACTTTCCTTTACAGGTACATGGCCAAACCATTTTAAAAAGAACTACAGCATATATATCGGATCTGAAAAGATCTACGGTCCAAAATATAAAAGCAAACAATCTGCAAGGAACCGCATAACGAAAATGCTGTAAGTATACACAGGATCTGTGAAAGATCTAATCAGCCAAAAATATATTCTCGGTTTGGTCTCTATCATGTCGCTGTCGTGTTAAGTTTTCTACGCAGTCCGATCAGCCACTTCCGGTTGTGTACAATACCGCGCGGGAGGCTGGGAATAGAAGAAGTTCTATGACGTCAATAAAGGAAAGCCAGTCTTACGATTTCTCTATTCCTCAGTTGTCTCTCATGTGTAGAGGGAAATAACTGTGTGGACGAAAATATGAATAGGATTGTTGAATACTCTCACAGAATGAACCAACTGACGAATAGAGAAACAGCGATCGCGAGACAAAGCGTTTCGCTTTTGACGTGACAGCGTTGCTATCCCCAGTCTTCCGCGGTATTGTATCCAACTGGAAGTTTGACACTTACGCGGGAGAGAAAAAAATGGCCATTTTCCGAGTTCCTATGAACTTCATTACAAAAGCGAGGCTAAGTGCAAAAATTATGTGAAAAAATTTTTTTGTTTACATATGAATGAAAACTAACTTTTATAATAAAACTTTGCACTAGGCCTCATTAATGAGGTTCAAAACAACTCGGACATGGCCTATTGATAAGAATTTTTTTCCATTCTCATACGAGAACAACCCCAACCCAAGTTTCTTTAGAAATTAACCCCCTTAACCATTTTTAAGGTTACACCGTTGCCTACTGCTATGTAAGTAGCAGTAACCACAAAATTAACAACTTTTTAGGAACGCCAACAGTCTTCTTTATTTTGATATGTTTGCAAAATAATATAAAAGTACATTTGGAAATTGATTTCAATATAAACCTAGATTTCTTTCACGAACAGGACTGGTACAATCCTGGGTTAAAGCAAGAATACAAGAATACTTTAGCAAATATTACATGACCAACACCGTGTAAAATTCACCCTGCAAGGAGAGCACGCTACATGATTTCCCAGCATTAGCATGAGAGAATTCACGTGTTGCATTTGTAAAAGTGTACAAAACAATTAAAAAGCTTAAACTCAAATTGCCTTCGATCAATAAAATATATGAAAATTTAATCACGAACACAACCACCCTTATACACTGGACATGTCAAGATTTTAATTACTAGAAGTTTTCCACAACTTTTTGATGGCGTCAGTTTTGAAACGGCTAACCAAATTCAGATCTATTGGGGGGCAGAGTTGCGTGTAAACACGTAATTTTGCAACTCAGCCACACATGGCATCCCTAATAGATGTTCTACCTAGTCAATAGGCCGTTTCCGAGTTATTGTGAACCTCATCATGAAAGCGAGGCTAACTGCAAAGATTTTTATATGAAAGTTAGTTTTGTTTGCATATGAATGAAAACTAATTTTCAAAATAAACACTTTGTACTTAGCCTCGCTTTTACATTGGGGTCCAAAGCAACTCGGAAACGGCCTTTTACAACAGTGTCCTAGTAGTATGGAAAACCATAGTTTCCATAGTGGAAAATGACTGGTTAAAATTAAAAACAAAAACAATTAATACAGGATATTAAACCACGTAGCCACAATGTACTTTATGTACCAGTTTGGCTCATGTTGTCTGTTCTCAAACGTATGCTTCCCACCATTTACAATGACCATCATCACCAGAAAACCACAAACCTTTCACAAAAGGATGCTTTCGGCAACAATGAAACTAAATACTATAAATATTCATATTTTTCAATAAAATGATTAAACCCACAAAAATTATTTATAAGTTTCTGGTGGTACAATACTTAAATTACATAGACGATTTTGGGTATTGATGAAAGTTCCAAAGCACAAAAAGTCTTGAAAGTTCAGCATCAAGTTGCTCTTCAAACTGACTGTCAAAAACTGCTAACTGCCAAAGACATGTTACATATTTTGATTCAAGAATGTGATACATGTAATTCACTCCAGAACTGGATTCAGAATCCAACCACGTAGAAGTTGGCTGTAAATCTTCTAAAGCATTTTCGCTGCAATTTTGTGACACCAAGCTTGTGGTGCTGAGCGCTTTGGTCTCTGAGAAGTAGTCCACCTGTTCCATCATCAGTGGCTTCTATTGTATCAGAGGTTCATTGTGATGACGAAAGAAAACCCAGCTCCAAGGGCCAAGCCAATAATGAGCATGAATGCCATCATGGTTCCTGCAGTCTCTGCATGTTTTGGCTCCACCATGCTAAAATGGAGGAAAAAAAATTAAATTAGTCATTAACAAGCAAACAACTGGCACTAGACAAGAATATTATGGTGTTCTATGGCTACCACTATATACTGTATCTTAGCCAAGGACTCCAGAATCAAACAAGATAAGTTCAGTGGAGGTACAGGCTTGAATATTTTTAGAGAGATCTGGCAACTTCAGCCTACAGTGTAAAGTGTAACAGCTTGTTGATCAGTGAGCACTAATGGAGCCCATGTTTACAAAATGCTATTCAAGAAAGAATATTTCTACAGAGATCTGGTAACTCAAGGCTTCAGTGCAACTGCTTATAAAATGCTGGTTAAGAAAGAAAACAAAGAAAACAAAAAAGACAAATGATAATGGTGGTGGTGGTGATGATGATGATGATGATGATGATGATGATGATAATAAATTTATAACAAAGGACAAAGACAACAACTTAAATTTTTAGTATTGGCACAGAGAAACATCACACTGTTCACAGCTAAAACAGAAACAATTAAATAGGTGAAATAATAATGGTTGCTGAACTTACGATGGTCCATACATCATACACAAGCTTCCCAGGTAACCATTAGAGATGGCAAACAGTACCATGAACACAATAGGAAAGTAATCCTCGTGAAAAAACACTGGAGAGTTAGATCTTGGTAAAGCATTACAAAATGCAAACAGGGGAAGGAAGACGATTCTCAAGAAGCAGAGGACAGGCAACATTGGACCATCTTTTCCAGGCTGAAAAAGAATGCAAAAGTAAGAAAGGTCACTAAAACTAGACGACAAACATATTTTCTGTCCTCTTAAAGGGGCATTGCCATGGAGATTTTGCTGTATGGTTGCCAAAACTGCTCTAATATTTGATGTTAAGCTCCCCTTCTTTAACGTAAAATCGCTCTTAGAGCACAGGGAGGAAAATGTGAAAAGATACAAACCCTCATAACAAAGGTTTGAAGCATTTGTTTACTTCAAGTTTTTCAATGATATCCATGGTAACAACTGAAAGGCTCACTGGAAAAATGGCAAGTAAGAATTTGGCCTTAGATGTAGAATCAAGATTTCTCCATTTTTGCTCTACTTTGGCATACAGACTGGCCAGTTGTGTTAAGTTATGACTTTAGCCTTAAAACTGAGCCAAGTAAAGTAAAGCATTTTATGCTTCCTTTTCTTTGTTTAAAATCAATTAAGCATCAGATCTTTGGTATTTTTAGCAAACACCGTTAAGCTAATTTTAAAGCTTATGTTTTTGAATCTGGATACTTAAAGTGCTACTATGATCAAATTTTTACCTCTTGAATTTTAAGGTTTATCACATAGAATTCTAGGAATGGTTAAAAACGCCGTTTACCGTTTCTAAATATATGCATTGGTTCCGGAGATATTCACGCTTGAAAAATGTGTAAAATATGTAAATGAGAGGACTGATGATGTCATATTCTCAACTCAATATAACATCAAGGATATAAATAGAGCTATCTCAGTCAATTTACAGCAGAGACCATTGAAACCTGGCAGGCTAATAGTTCTAAAGACAATACACCTACGGCTATAAAAAATTCGGTTCCCATGGCAACTCACTCTTTCCCAGTCCCCTCCAACCTCATTTCAATATTTTAGTGATTTTCAGCTTGAAAAACATTTAACAAGGCCACGAACTCGATCTAACGTATTTATACGCTTGCTGGATCACGCAGATGAGGCACCATTGGCAAATATCAAAATAGAACGCCAAAGGTGGCCAGCAAAGCATTAAGTATCAGGGAGGACTAGACCCAGTATGTTGCCATGGTAACAAAACTGATAAGCTATATTATGGAGCACACCTAGAACAATATCACTGCAAAGAATCAAGCATTTCTGATACAAATTGGCTGAGATATCTTTTTTCATAATATTTGACCACAATTCAATTGAGTTTATGACGTCATCACTTGGCTAATTTGCATATTTTATAAACTTGCATATCTCTGGAAGAAAAAGAGGTATTTGAAAATAGTAAACAGCATTCTTCTTCACGTACAGACTACTTGTTTATGTTTTAAAATGGCTCAGTTTAGAAAGACACAAATTTCGTCATAGTAGCACTTTAAGGCCAAATTATCACTTGAATCAACATACCTTGTATGGTTAACTTCCCAGGTTCTCTAAAATAACAGACAAGTGGTTTACGAACAGAACGAGCGCAAAAAATATGAAGGTTCATTTTTTGTGCTCACCTAGCCAGCAAACCAGAAACTAGCTTTTTGCTTGCTGGAAAATGCTTGCTACCCAGGTTATTTATGAACAGGACACCTGAGGTTTCAAGTTGTTCCAACATTTTTTCCTATTTGTGGCAATGATGCATTATACATACCCATTGTACAAAGGAAGCTGCTAATCTGCCAGAAAAGTCACCAACATTAAACAGTAGGAAACAGCTCACTGGCACAAAATAGGTATCTTAAAAAGAAAAAAAAAAAAGAAAGAATGATTGTTGGTTTAGAGATCAAAACAAATGTTGCACTTTTATCTCTTCATTAAATTAACACAAAGTTGCAACAACATTATTAGGGAACTTAAGCAACGACGACGGCTACGGTCAACAAGAACGCTACAATACAATGGGTTTAATGAGCAAGAACAATGGCCATGCACATGCGTTATGTTTTAATACATTTCTTTGCTGTCATCAACAAAACAACAACATGAAATGACCAAATTCAAGGTTTTGTGGAAAACGTGACTACAGGAGAGTAAATTTTCATTCTCATTCCTTGCTCGAGTGCCGCTCCCATCAATTTAATTCCCAGATACTCCGCCCACACTGTACAAGTTGAAGGAATTGGAATAATCACGAAGTAGTACAAGTAACGAGAACTTATATTTTCAAGTGACGTTTTTGTTGGTGTTGCCATCGTCGTTACTTAAGTTCCCTATTATGAGAAGGTCGACAAACTCTTCAAAAATGTATTGTTGCATTGGACGTAGAAAGAAAGCACTCCCAATTGAGTTTGGAGTCAAGGTTGTATGGGACAGTCAATCAATGAATGAATGGATTAATGGATCTTGGGATGCATATCTAGCACCCCTTGCAGATTTTGCAGGGGCAGTCATGACATCATCACCAACTTGGCAAAGAAGAGAGAACCTAGTGTAGAGATCATCAAATGCACTCCCTAATCTTTGATTATAATTAGCGATAATAATAATAATAATAATAATAATAATAATAATAATAATAATAGTAATAATAATAATAATAATAATAATAATAATAATAATAATAATAATAGTAATAATAATAATAATAATAATAATAATAATAATAATAATAATAATAACAATAATAATAATAATTAATACTTAATTATCCTTTCCAGGGATAATGAAACAAACAGGAGGAAACAAACATTTCAAACTCAACAAAACATGGCTAAGAATCCCAGCTGGCAGAGACTGTCTGCAATGCAGGCTAGAGGCAGACTAGCTGGCTATTTACACGTGCGGTTGAGGAGTTGAACCCGAGAAACAACTCCAGAAAGGGGTCAGAGTGGGACTTGAACCCAGAACCTCCGGATTACAAGATGGGTCAACAAATTAATAACATGAACTTACTTGTCCATTCAGAGCCATCTCCTTGGTTTACAGACTTTATCCTTGATGTCAGAGAAGGAAATGCTGCTAACGTCACAAAAAACACAACTGCAACTGATATGCCAAGTTTTGCGATCTAAAAATATTAAGAAAATATTACTGTGTACTAAAAACTGAGCAATAATTAATTACTACCGTTCCATTACATTTTTTGCCAGAAGCAATCAATTAACACTTAGAATCTGATGTCAAAGATGGCTAAAGTAATTTCAACTTCTTATTTCTGTAATAGTGAATTGTTGCAAATGAAAATTCCTGAGACAAGAACCAACTTTACATTATTTTACATTTTGTATTTTTTATACTTTAAAAAAGTTGTTGTTTTTTACCCTCACCTGTCTAAAAACCAACAGAAATGGTGGGCGTTCATTTCTGTGAATTTCTACTTCTTTTGGGTGAACTTGAACTGCAAGGAGAGCTTCATGATCAAGACCTTTTAAAAGAAACCAAGGCATGTTGTTATCTTCTGTTCTTTGGCTATACAGGGTGGCAGACGTATGTCTGGATGATGGTGTACCCACGGCCCCATAACGCAGTCCTTTCCAGTGGTGCCACTGATTCAATATACTATACAAGGCAACTACAGTCAAGCCACCATCTGCGAGCACCTCCCATAAGCGACCACCTATTTTTGCCAATCAAAGCCCTATACATGTTGTTGGAACCTCTCGTAAATGACCAAATTTCCTAAGCTACCGCTAACACTTTTTGACCACTTCTTTTCAATTTGTTTTTAACCTCTTGTAAGCGACCACTTGACACATGGTCTGATCTCCATGTTCGCTCTATGTATTAACTACACTACTGAGAGCTTGTGAAGAACTTTTAGTGACAACCTAGCACTGCTCATATTGTAACTAAGGAAAGGTATGCAATAAATTCTCTTTGAATAAGTAGATATAAGTCAGACCTGTTCCTGAAAGAGACCCCCTCTGGTTCGACCCTCACAAACGACCACTTTATCTTGGTATTTTGGGTGATCGCTTACAGGAGATGTGACAGTATAACATTTGACACTGAAGAGGAAAAACTGAAGCGAGACTGATTGATCGAAAGCACAGTACTTTCTGCGGTTTTGTTTATCTCCTTATGAAATGAAAGGTGTTCTACACATTGTTCCAGTAAAATTTTAAAGTCAAGGAGTTATGAAGAATTTTAAGAGGTCAGTCAGTGTGGGACTCTTCAAATCCCCTTAAATACACTATTCAATTTGCCAGGTCACGATGGCAACTTTTTTGGAAACACTGGTTGTACCTATTAACCTGTAGTTAAATGTGACCCTCCACGCGAAAAGCGGGCTTATGGATTTCACTCCAAATAGTGATTTTTTTTCACGGTCACGGCGCGTGTATTTGAAACTTCACGCCGTGAAGTGCAAATTTCACGCCGTGTTCACGCTATTCCGAAACATTTTCACGCTGGGAGTGAATCTGAAGACTGGGAAAATAAATTCACGCCGCCCGGTCACGCCGTGAAAATAAAATTATAAAGGAGTGAAATATTTCACGCCGTGAAATGTAAACCTCGCCGTGAAACTTTTCAATGGCGTCAGAGTGAACTAATTCGCTTGGAGTGAAAGATAATGAAAATAATTTATTAGGATCCGGTTACGTATCGCGGCGAGTTAAACAAAATGCCCCAGTAAACATACTTCTGAAGTATTAGTTACTGTTAGCTTTAATGCAAAGCAATGCTGTGTAAAAAATATTAATATTTTATTATATAAACTGTGGGCAAGTTATAGCGCGTTTGTTTGAAGGATAATTTGATTTGTTTTCATAGCATGCAACAGCAGTCGAGAAGCTTCACGCAGTGCAATATTTCTGTCAGCCAAACAAAAATAAAACAGTATTGACTTGTCTGGTAATTCGCCTGCTCTATCAGGCAACTGTGTTTGTGGGGGAACAAAAATCCGTTTCAAAGTGTGTTTTCAGAACTTCTAATTAAAGCAAGAAATGTCTATGTATGAAGTTTAATCGATTATTTACGCCATAATTTCACAAATAAAACACAATATCCTTAATAATAGTGTTACGCTTTTGTTCAGCCAGGTCAACTTTCAGGTCAACTAAGAACGTGTTATGTGATCATTTGCATGAAATAAACATCTTGCGATAATGTTGTCAATAGCCTGTCAAAATTCATTATTCCATTGGTTGGTTTATCGGTAGCCTGAGAAATGAGGCGCCTCTTATCTTAACCTGTAATCAGGCTCTCAGTCTTGGTATTTTAAAAACCATTCCTGCAGAAATTTAGCGAGCGATTGCATAAAAATAAATAAGAGCACTGCTAAAATTGGTCCTTATCACAGGTTTAATGTGGAAACCGACTGAACTTCTGTCAAGGGACATTTCAATATTGTCGACATAGTTCTGCGTGGAAATTAATAAACTACAGTAAACCCTCTCCTAGCGACCACCTTTCGTTCGTTTTACAGTAAAACCGGATGTTCTTTCCGCGCAACTTTCCAATTTTCCGTCGCAGTGTTGGTATTTTGATTGGCAGTCTGCTCGGAGCAATTTGCAACCGGCGCGATCAACTTGTGTCGGTTGCAAATTTGCTAGCGAAGGTTCCTCTGCAGAAAGATATGTCAATAATTAACGTGTCTCCTTCAAAAGAGTTTGTATCGGATAGCAAACATTTCGCAACAAGGGAACTTCGGAAGTCAAAAACATTATTTAAGTGCACGAGTCACCGTCAACCAGAAATTGTGTAAACAATAAGAAAACTGGTTCATTGTTCACGCCGGCGTTGATTTTATTTCACGGCAAGAATTTGTTGTTTTAATTTTATGGCGCGGTCCATTGATTTTTAACGGCGTGCTTTTTGCAGCAAGCATGATTATTATCAATTTTCGCAGACGTCAATAACATTCACGGCGTGAAGTTTATTTTCACGACATGAATAAGTTTTATAGCGTGGTCCATTTTTTAACGGCGTGATTAATTTCACGGGGGCATCACTATTTTTCACGCCGTGTTCACGCTGCTTTAAAGGAATTTCACGGTAAATCTGATGATTTCACTCCATTTCACGGGCATTGACCGTGAAATAGCCTCACCGTGAAATTTTCATAAGCCCTGTTTTCGCGTGGAGGGTCACAAATGAGTGTTGACAATGTGCGAGCCAAACGTGTGAGGCATGCGAGGTAGACATGCGAGGCATGAACAACCCCCAACATAAATGCTAACTGTTAAGCTAACCGGGGAGCTATTCAAGCTAACAGGAGTGCTTTTTAGGCTAACCTGAGTGCCTCGCACGTCTGCCTCTCATGGCTCGCTGGCTCGCAGATTGTCAAGACCCTAGTTAAATCGTGAAGTGTAAGTAATTCTGGAAATAAAGCATTAATGAAAGAGGAAGACAGACTTATTGGTCAGTGATTGGGACACACTCATAAAACAAGGTATCCCTTTTTCTTACTTAGCGTGGACTGTTTGCAGTTTCCAGACTTTTTTGAAGAAGGTAACTGCCAGTTAGCCAGTCTTTCAACCTGATCAGCTTGAATACTTGGAATCCCTGTGGAGATACAGAATGAAAATAGGTATTTGCACTTCAACTTTGCATTTCTGTAAGTAAGAGGAAATTTGGCATGTAATTTTTACAGCTTAATTACATACTTATTTCTTTTCTTTCTTCATGTGGAGCAATGTAATGCCTGGCAAATTTCTGAAAGAAACAAAAAGCAGTTTGATCGTTATTGTGCTGCCACTCATGATTAATGGCAAAGTGGAACACAAAAATTTGTTATATATCAACTGAGATGACATGTACATGCACATAAAAAGCCGACATCTTAAGCACTGGATCTTGAAGTGAAACCTTGCACTCTTATGAAGGGCTAACATACTGGACACATCAGCTTTGTTTACACCCTGATGGAAGAGCTAATGCATGAAACGCCAGCTTTTTAACTAATCAACTTACAGGAATTAATAAGTCCACATTTTTGAGCTTTTCAATTAGTGAGAATGATGTATTATTCAGTTAGTGACACAGGCATTCTTGGAAAAAAAAATCTGAGTGTTCCTATCAGGAGTCGAACCTGAGACCTTCTGATTACTAGTTCGGATGCTCTACCACTGAGCTACAGGAGACTCGTGGGAGCTAAGGCCATTAATCTAGGTTCATGGAACAAACATCCTGAAACGCCATCTTTTTAACTAATCAACTTACAGGAATTAATAAGTCCAAATTTTTGAGCTTTTCAATTAGTGAGAATGATGTATTATTGAGTAAGTGACACAGGCATTCTCAGAAAAATAATCCGAGTGCTCCTATCAGGAGTTGAACCTAAGACCTTCTGATTACTAGTCCGGATTACTAGTTATATAGGTAAAATGGGCATTTTACAAACAACAACTTTTCATACACAACATTTTGCTGAATAAAATTTAACACAAAGTCTTAATTAAACAAGAGACAATTCTAGTAGACGGCATGGGGCTACTCACCAATTTGTGTAACATGAAGTATGTGACAAGACAAAGAGTTAAAACAACAGCTGCGGACATGAAATAACCAAAACCAGAGCTGACGGCATCCTTTCCTCCTACAGAAAAAAACATCAATATCATTGAAACATGGCTAAATTTTCAATATTTGCAATAACTGAATCAACTTTTCTTCGTGCAATTTTGCAAGAGGAATTCAAAGTGGCATTACTTATGGTTTGGCAATTGCTTACACTCTGTGATTCTGTAGCGGTTGTACCAAATAGTTTTAATATCAACAGAGACTTACCTAGAAGGGACAAAATACTTGCAAGAGCAGCAAATGTACCTCCAACACCCTGTGTCAAGAGGAAATAACAGACTTTGGTTAATAAAATAATAAATATAATTATCCCCTCACTGACTACAACAATGGGGACTTTGTCCAAAAATTTTGATGAGAGAAGAGTGACAAGTTGTGAGGGATGTAAAAGTCAAGCGTTTTATTATTATTATTATTATTATTATTATTATTATTATTAAAAGTCAAGCATTTTACCTGTCCTGTCATCACGGCTCCGGTATATTTTTGTGGCATCATTCCACAAACTCCAAACAAGCCACCCTGATACACAGCGCTACTCACTGCAGGAAAACACAGATGACTATAAGCTTAAGAGTGGGTTCATCTAACTCTATATTGATATATAAGTAAGTATATTTTGCAAACAATATTATTTTAAACCAAATTCTCTAGTAAAAGTAATTTAAAATGTAAGCTTTCTGCAAACTTCTTGTCTGAAACCATTAATAACTAAGTTGGAAATTGTGTTTACTTGCAAATATATACAGCCAAAGTGTGAAAAAAACAAAAAACAAAAACAAACTTGATAATAAAAATAAGAAGCCTCGGGTGAATGCTTATTGACAAAAGTGGAACGAATACAAGAAAAAACAAAAAATGCTAATTAAAAAACAGTCATAGCTGTAAAGGAACTCAGTATTGCCTTGACAATGGCTTAGAATATTATAATTGTCACTTCATTGGTAAGGTGGTGTGTCGTCACATTACAGTAAGTGTTTTTCACACTCTATAGTCTCCTTGCTTATTACAGCAGCAGTGCCAAAATCTTTTGTGCTTATTTGTCCAGGCATACATAACTAAAAATAGTAGAAAACAAAAAGAACTCACTGTTGATCAGGATAATGGTTCCAATGGTGATATAAAAGAATTCTGATGTCCCTGTGTGGAAAGTAGAAGTAATACCAATCAAAATAAAAACAAAAAAACTTTTTTGCAACTGTCTGACCCACCCTGTGCTATGCTTATTGCAGGGAGGTTATTTAGAGTGATGTGGTATCCTGTATCAATATGCTTATAAACCATTACATGTATTATTATTATTGTTTTCCTCATTGCTTAATAATATTATTGTTACATCCCAGAATGCCAAGAAGCTGCCAGTTTACTTGGGAGACACAAGCAGAGAAGTTAGTCTACTTGATGGAAAGCACTTTTTCTTAAACTTTGTTTCACTTTTCTTCTTCTTCTTCTTCTTCTTCTTCTTCTTCTTATTATTATTATTATTATTATTATTAATACTACAGAATATTTATTCATTTTTCAAATTACATGGATCAAAGAAAATTAAAGAACCACCCTTAAAATTTTAAATCAACAAGTTTTCTTCTAATGCAAACAAATGAAAAATACTGTAAAAACTGTAGCATGATGGTTTAAAGTAAGTCAACAATAATTTGTAAGAGATGAAGTTGAGAAAGGAACTCATCAAATCATGGAACAGTTACCATTAGATAAGTGAATGTTTGGTTTATCAACAGAGTTGATAACTAAAGGCAAATTGGCCACTTAAAGAGATTCAAGTGCTGATGTTTCGAGCATTAGCTCTTTGTCAGAACGGAAATGAAGGGCTAAAACAGTCGAAACATCAGCACTCAAATCGCTTTACATTGGCCAACTTACCTTTAGTTATCAACTCCATTGATAAACCAAACATTCATTTCTACTCCCCACTGACACAGCACCACAGTTTCTAATCCCCCTATCCATTAAATAAGTGTGTCAAACTGGACTTTTGAAACCACGCTCAAGGTTTTCTATAGAGGAACAAGACGCATATGTGCGTGAACTTGGGCTTCTTTCCTGGCATATCCAGCTGTAAACGCCAGAAAGTTGACATAATAAAATCTCAGTTGTCATTTGTCGATTGTTTTACAGCTCAAGCATTGTACAAGCAAGTATATTGAAAGCAATGTAGACCCAATGTATATTCCTGGTCTAAATTTTACCGTCTGTCTGTTTTACGCCCGGTCTGTAGTCTGCATTTTACACTGACCGATTAAGTAATAAATTTTGGAATCTAATAAAGGGTAAAATCCGAGCTTTCAACCTATGTGTGCATCTATCTGGCCAACAGGATTTAGCAAAGTGGGCAGGGATATCTTGTGTTGGCTTCATCCCCCCCTTGCAAAAGTTTTTGTTTTTCGAAATAAGGGAATTCTGATTGAAATTGGTGTTTCGTGGAAATTTTTGTATGTCAGTATCTTTCACCCATTAATCGATGAAATTTGTCCTCGCGTCACATAGGCGAAATTTGATCCGTCTCCAGTGCATGCGTTTGTTTACGCAAGATTACGCAGTTGTCACGTTTTGGCTATTAAAATAGAGAGAAAAAAAGACAAAATGCTTTCCTAAAGGAAAAATTTATTCAGAGAAGTCTTTGTTTATGCCTAAGAAAGAAACTCTTATAATTCTAAATGCGAGACAAGAGACGTGAAAGCGATTTGAAGGAACTATCAGTCCATTTCGAAGCGAATTTATCAACCTTTGCGTGGCACGTTTTTCAAATTTTCGCTAAAACTGTTCACAATATAAAGAATTGGTCAATTAGAATAGTATTTCAGTACAAATTCACGATCAAACCGTTAATTTTTCAGCCGTTGAATTCCCAGAAGTACTAAAAATTTTGTAGAAAGTCCGTGGCCTGAATAAGGATTTGAGATGTCCGCGCTCCGCTAACTCGTCGCCTGGATAAAACAACAATAATTATTTGTACTCGAAGCACAGTTTCTTTGCCGTTATTTCTCGGATTTCCGCTATCGAAACTGTTGAGTATTCCTAAGTAGTTCTTCTTTCGATGTACCACTTCGAAAAGTTGTGTTTTCCTTCGGAAAACGTGAAAATCGTCGACTAAAAAATGGCCGACCCATGCAAACCCATGCACCGACAAGATTACCTGTGCATGCGTTTTAAGGCCCAGACGGCGATTTGTGACTGAATGAGGAAAACAAAAAAAAAAAAACAAAAACAAAAACAAAAAAAAAAAAACACGAAGGGCAATTTTCAACTTGGTCTCCCTTTGGGAAGCCCAAGTAATAAGATTTACAATACTAAGGAATCTTCTTGATTTTATTGATAACTCACAATTTGACGTGTCAATGACAACAAGGACAGTCGTCAAAATAAAGCACAACGTCATGAGACAAACTGAAGTGAGCATTCTCACTTGAAGAGAAACCCTGAAAGCAAGGAGAACAAAGTGATTGTTAAAATGTATACAAACATTTTGACACTAACCCGTCATATTTTGGCCCGAAAGTCAGCCCTTAATACCAGAAATGTTTAAAAAAGGTGCCTACTGATAAGAAAGCATGTGACTATGCAGGGAAAGCAGATCTTAGCAAGGGCTGTTTAAATCCAAAAAGAAAATTGGGGGTAGCCACACATTTTTTAGAGATAATGAAGCAACAATTATTCTAAAAAGCAGTAATTACAAAGCAATGTATGGCATTTTTTTCCAACTTGAAGCTTTATTATCTCTGAAAAATGCACGGTTATTCTTAGATTTCTTCTTAGATATCAAACGCACTTCCTAAGTTCTGCTTTCCCTGTTTTAAATCACACAAAATATCCCTGTATTGGTAGGCACCACTCACAAGAAACTCTCTGTGCCCACTGCACTGTCAGGCCAGAAAATTTTAAAGAATGACAATACAATACAGAACTTTATTTAGACATGGTAAAAATGCCAGTAGATAGAACATTTCAATGAGCCTTGAAATTTTCACTAATTTTTCATTTACATAATATGAAGTGGCTTATTTTCTCTGAAACATGATTTTCCTCATACTGGTGATCTGCCACAGCAATACTAATCTGTTTGTAAATTGAGGCTGGAGTTTTACCCTAATAATTATTATAAGTGAAATGACTTTCACTGTTTTGTGAAAGAGAGGTTTGTAAACTTGAGGAACTGTTGCAGTAATAGACCAATTTTGATATACTAAAATTTTAGGTTTGGTTGCAAGGCTTAGTGGAATAAAACAAAAGAAATATACTACTCAAGGAAATTTCTGTCATTTTATTCCTCTAAGCCTCGTAGCCAGGTACAAATTTTAATAGCTTGAAATTGGTCTATAAGCTTCCCTTTTAAAGATCAGCTATTGGAAATACTACCGCCAAACATTACCTACCAAACTACTACATACTTGTCAAACAATCATTTTATCATAGAACTAAATGTAACAAATCCAAAAATCAAATGCATTTACTTGTGTTTAAAAAGAGTGTTGAGCAAGAACATTATAAGATTCGGAGCCATCGCTGCTACTGAGAAAAAATTCTCAAAGTCGTGATTCCAACTGCTTCCTTTTAACTTTTCTAGAAAATACTGGAACAAAAAACAAACAGACAAACAAACACTGTTAACAACAATGGTATAGTAAGAATCATATACATGTACTGTGGAACCCCACCTTACAACCACCTTGTTATTACGACCACATTTTGTCCCCTGAACGAACTGAAAGTCCAGTCATTTCCTTAGTTTTACAAACATGTTGATACGACCACCCCACATTTTCACAGCCTGAAGGTGGTCGTATCACACGGGGTTCCACTGTCAGAGTTTTATTAGACAAAGCCTGGGTATAATGAAGTTTCCTAGCAGTGAAAACATTTGGCTCAAGGTTTTGTGTAGCAAGGTCCAATTACTTTTTGAATTTTATTTCTCAAACTCATTAATAATTCATCAAGAGATCGTGGTTTGGATACGTGTTCCTACCGATAATTATCATAAAATTTTGCCAACTTTAGCCTTGAATTTCTCCAAGAATTATTGATCATTCGAGAAGCCATATCAAACACTCGGAAGTGTGTTTCATCAGATATCCAAACACTAGTGAGAAGTCAGTTTTTTAAAATGACTTCGAGGTGTTTGGACATCTCACGAAATACACTTTCGAGTGTTTGATATGGCTTCTCAAATGATGAAACACGCTTTCTCGTGTTATTATTTCTTCCGACCCTGTAACATGGCTCAATCAGTTAGCATGACCTGGTCAAAGCAAAGATAAAGATTTCTAGAATACTTACAGCATGTGCTGTTATGAACATGTTCCATGGCAAGAGTGTCCCAACTCCTTGGATAAGCATGATCAGATACACAATGTTGAACCTATGAAAAAGCAATCTCTAATGAATCATCACTGTCTTAAAAACCTTTAGCCCCTAATACTAAAGAACACATCCTCCTATCTTGCTCTCACACTTTTCTTATAAAATTACTGGGGAGAAGTTATTAAAAATATAATATCAAGAAAATTCACCTTGGGTGATTATAAGCTTAATTCTCATGACCTCAGGGGTTGAATAAGAATTGATATTACAAGGAGAAATGTGATGCCTTCAGGGCTCGAAGGGTTAAGCCCCTACATCAAAATGTGCAGTTCCAGGAAACTTCCATACCCCTCCCTCGCTTAAAGAATGGATTGGAAATTCCTTGAGGGGAGGGGGTCCTTGACTTGTAGGTCAAAATTTTAAAGGAATGTATGAGGCTAACTTGGAATTTACAAAGTGATGGGGAGTCTTAGGGAAAATCCCTTTTGTAACGAAGGTATGGATTTTATATGCAACTACACAATGCAGATATTCTTGTTAGTCTGTTTCTTATGGTTACTACTATCTACACTGTAGTTTGGAGGATTTGTTTTAAAAACATCAAGACGTTAAATCTTTGGTGACCACTTCCTATACTCCTGTAAATTTTATGTTTTTGTTCAGGTAGTGATATTTCATGTTCACCCCTGTTGAGGGTTTGATGACTTAAAATCAGTCAGTCCTACATGTATTTTGCTGCACAAGATTACCCTTGAAATAACCACAAATGAACTGCGTGACGCAGCCATGTAAATTTATTTACTACCCGGTACATGTACTATCAACACAAGCTGATAGAACAAAGCAAAGGAAAATGTGCAGTTCCAAAAAAGAATCTATACCCACCCCAAGGAAGGTCATTGGAATTCCTAGTGGGAGGGGGGTCTTAAAAGCCGAAAGTTTAGAAGCAAAGTATGAAGCTGGGGGGTGGGGGGGGGGTGGGGTGGGGTGCAACACACAAAAAAACACCCTGCAATAGAGCAAAAAAACATTCATAACAACACTCCTGTTATTTTTTTTCTGTAGTAGCCATTTGCCGATTCTTTTGGTAATATAGTAGTGATTTTGTCAACTCTTAGTCACTTTAACATGACCGGAGAAAACAGTTTATTTGCTCTGGTGACTAAATTGGTTGCAGCTTGCCCAAACAATTGTACTCTTTCCTCTGGAATAAATTCAAATTTTTTTTATATTGACAAAAAAGGCATATCTGTTGGAGAATCTATATTACAGAGGAAGAAAAAGAGCATTGTACAAGTTTTAGTCTATCAGGAAAAAGCGAACTACCTATGAATTATGAGGCCCCTATAACTAATCAGTGTTCGACACTAACGCTTGCCCGATTGCCCAGGGCAAGTAAAATGATTCAATGGGCAAGTAAAACTAGGGTAAAAGTTGCCCGATCGGGCAAGTAGATGTTTTGCTCCTGTCCACAGTGTGTCCAGCAGGAAATAAAGCGAATTGAAAACTCTTTGCTGTCAATTTATTTATTGTGTTAATATGGGTACCTACCTTGGGATATTTTCATACCCGTCAGCCGTAGATTGAAAAAAGATACATATTAGTTTGAACAAGATACAACAAAACGAGCACGAAACACTGTGCACAAAATCGTGGCCGCCATGTTTTTTTAACCCGCAGAGAATGTCGGTAAATTTACTGTACCCAAGCTCCAAGCGGCCAAATTTATGCTTTGTATTCTCCCTGGGATAAACGGCGAGCGAAGCGAGCCGGTGATTTTTTGGGCAACCAAAAAATACGCTAGGCAACAAAAATAGAGACCTGGTTGCCCAAAGGGCAATTTAGCAGGAAAGTTAGTGTCGAATACTGCTAATCACACCAAATATAATGTTTGATCTATCAAACTTCATGAAACCTAGCGTGATTGGGTTCAGAAATCAACCACAAAAGAACACTTCAAAAAAATTCTAGTAGTTAAAAATTTCACTGCGTTCAACTGCATAATTGGTCAGTGAGGAAAATGATCAAGATTCAATCAAATCCAATTATCGAATGATGTAGAAATTATAGTGCAGTAGGCCCTATGCGCCACCTTGGCACCAGGGGACAAGTAAAAGGATTGCACTGTTTCGTTTTTACATGCATTCTGAACATAATAATATGTTCTTGCTTACCCATGTAGAAGCACATTTTAAGAAAATATTTTATAGTTTGACCTCCTTAAGGTCAATCTCTTACAAGAGGGGTTCAATCAGCAAAACTAATGTATTAATACAATCTTCTAGTCAAATAAAAGAAAATAAGAACTTACAATAAATAAAAAGGAAAATAATATTCTGAACTAAGAGGGAAATCCTTTCACATAATTTTACAAGCCATCAAGGGATTCTAAACGGAAAAAGAATATCAAGAAAGTTTCCAAAATCATGAAATTGTTAATGGCTGCTCAATTATGAAGTTAAACATCTAATCAAAGCTTAATTTTAATATGGATGATCCTATATCGCAATAATTATATAACAAAAATCTATGATTGTTTCCTTTGACTATACATGTAAAAACTTATCCTGAAAAAAAGCTAAATCCAACCAGTAATGATTCGCCATTTCCTGTTAACTCTCTATCTTAATAACTATTTTGCATGGTGCAAGCTACTGGAGCCGCAAGTTTAGAGTTCTTTTCCAGGCAGGAAATTATGAGTTTACCGAACCGAGTTTCTCCTTGTTCAAGCCAAACCGTGACAATTTTTTTTTACTTCGCTAAAGGATGTAGTTGACTACAAACACCAAATATCAGCTGATATCGACACAGAAAACAAGTGTGGAAAATGAAAAACGGAGGTATAAACAACAGAGAGGAACTTGAACATAAAAATTCATTTAGATGTATGAAAAGGTCGGTGTTTCGGTAAACATCAACTCAATCAAGAAGCGACACAAAAAGCCGACAGCAAACGAAAAAGGCTCGCTATATGCCATGCACGTAAGCTTAGTTAACTGAAATTCACTTTGGAGAAAGGATAATACAAGCTTAACAATATGTGCAGCAGAAAATGCTCAATGACTGATAAATTTTAAATTGAAGAAGCAAGATTTAAACCATCGGATTGTGTTACCGTTGCATCACCGACGCCATTGTTAAAAGCTTCACAATAAATTTGTCTAAACCTCTACTTCTATCCCCAAAATATATACACTTCACTGCATATAAATACCTATCTCTTGGTTCCATTCTCACAAGAAGATCTTTCTTTCCCGAACTCTTTTCTTTCTTGTCGTAAGCTTTCGTCTCAATTTTCACCTCTTCTCTCCCGGCGCCCATGTCGAATAATTTTTTTCAGCAAACAGTGTGTCACCCGCTGATTGCCAAACACGAGTCCAAGTTTTTAGCCGAAGCAAAAGATCCCGTTAAATAGATTCAAAGCGTTACTTAGGTTCCGCAATCTGCAGACCAGGGTCAACACTTCTTTCTGCTCCGAGAATTTGCCAGCTATTCAAATAACTCAAAAGCTTTCAGGCAGGGAGCGGTTGCGAGACCGGAAATTTGCATGGGTTTTTCCTGCAAAGCCGGCCAAGGTAAACAACGGTGGGGGAGGGTCTGAATCCAAAACCTTAAAACTTACTTCTTCCCCATCTATTAACACTTTGCTTCCCTATCTTTCCACTTGCTAGTCATGTAATATTTCTATGCGCCTAAATTCTGTAAAACACGCCCTAATAGTTAAAGATGTACCTCATAAAATAGTGCGAAAAATTATTCCCCAACTATCACCCCCCAGAAGAACCCAACAGATAACCTTGGATCACGTGAACGTCACGCTTCTATGTAATGTGCTTGTAATAGTGCGAAGTACAGGATGGAACACGTAACCTATATTTGTCAATTTGAGACATTTCAATAAGCAGAACTATTTTACACTCTTAATTTCACCAGGGTTGAGGTATAAAAACTACTTTTTTAATGTGCAATAACTTTCATGTCAATCGTTCAAACCGTATTTTGATACCGGAAATGGCGTTAATTGAAATATGAACAACATGAGGCGGTCTTGTGATCAAACATATTTTTCAACATATGCTTATCAACACCCGTCAAAGAGAAAAAACACATCTGTATATGAGAATCACCAATTTTGGGACATTCGTTCTGAGAAACTTAAAAGCTACAGCCTTTATATTTCACTTGTTTTGCTTTCGCGTGTGATGGCAGCGGAAAACGGTGGAAGCTTACGCACTATGGTTTTGCCTTGGATGATGCTTAATACGCTTATGTAACACAATCTATCTTCTTTCTCGGCAAGATTAATTTAAAGATCTGATCGTGCGTGCAGTCATGAGGCCCTGCCAGGGGGGGATCCCGTGTCGCTTGTCTGAATTTTAAAATGTCCCGTGTCGGTGTTTTGTCAGTGCCTCATGTCGCTGTCGGAAATTTAATGAAAATAGTTTGTCCTTGTCGGAATTTTTAAAAGGTTAGGAAAAACGGTGCGTGATGCGGAAAATAGATCGCGAGCCGAGGTTCCTTATCACCTCAGACCCACACACGCTTACCTTAATTGTGATAATGCAAATCAACGGGAAAAGTATATGGACGAAGGCTTCACCACTCGCGAGTCACGCCATCCTCTGGATCGCCCTTGCTCGATTTTTCACTGTCTTTATTTTTATTGGTCAAACTTTTCCCTTGTTGGCCTTTACATCACACTAAAATTAGCGTAAAAACATATGAAATCACCGTTCTTTGTCGTTAATTCTCGGCCTTATTGTCACTGTCGGAGTTTTGTCGAGAAAAGTTGTCTTTTGTCGCGAATTTATTTCATGCGCTGTCGCTACTTTTTGGGCCATGTCGCTTGTCGGAATTTACCCTGGCAGGGCCTCAGTCATCTACGAGCATTTTTTTTATGAAACTATTTAAGGCTAAAACTAAATAGATCTTAAGCTTATTGAATATTTAGCGAATCTGAATTAAGAAGTGGAGGGTGGGTGTGCAATGCCAAGGTTAAGGGGTGAATATATGAATTACAGGGGAGTGGATAGTTTCCGGGAAAATTGGAACCGAGGAACGCGTATCTGGGATCAAGGATCGGAAATCGAAGAATTAAAAAAAAATAGGCAAAATGGTAATTTGATATTAAATTATTAATGTAATCATTCAATACTGCGAAATCGCACGGACTATTCTAACTGTTTTAAATATTGTAATGTCTCTTGCCACAGGGTCAGTCTCAAACATACCGTGAAGAAGAAAGGCCGTGCCTTTCGAAATATTGGAAAATATACTTCCCTGACCGTGAAATCAGCCTTGCTCTCTTTTTAGATTATTTGTTTTACAACTTTTTTGCTGATTAGATCCTTCAATACAGGATCCGGTACTTTTATTTTGTCGCGGTGGCCCTTGCAAACACAGTTATTACTGGTTTTTACTTCACAGAATATTGGCTGATACTTAGCCCACAATTAATAGGCAAGGATTTTTGTTTGGACCTGCCTCCACACCTCTAGAAACTCAAGTTAGTTTTAAACTTTCCTTTAAAAGCCTCAGCTTTTCAGTAACTTTCCCTCCCCTCCCAGAATTTCCAGAGATATTTTGTGAGGTGCATACCCAGCTAGCTGGATCCAGGTACCTGGGAACAGGCTAGACCCCAGTGCTAAGTCCCATGAATTTACAGCTGAGGGGACTTTCTCGCAATGCAAGAACAGTACAGTTTGGCCAGGAACAATTTCCAGTTAGCCAAAATTCTTGGTTTAAAAAACCGGTTGAAATGGTTATGCGAAGATCAAGCGGAAATTTGCTGGAACAAATGGATGACTCTTGGAGGTGACTCCACCTTTTCCGTTTTAATCGGTTGAAACGGAACTACCTCTATAATCCACTTGTACAAAATACCACTTCCATTTTGTTGTTTTCTTATGCGATCATTGTGCGACCACGTTTTATTGATCAATCAACGCGATTGTGGAATGACTGGTAAAAAAAGATATTTGACATGGAAAGTTTCCAAATTTTCAACCGAACAGTTTGGTTAAATGGAAAACACCCCAGAGCTTATCCTCGCTTGCTCATGAGCTGGCAGTCTTTTTGTTTAACGCATGTGGCAAGCCATGTTCTAGGGCTTTTGTTAAGGATTTCATTTGGAGGGACCAAATTTAACTTAGCAGGGACCAACATGGTACATGTAGATTTGCTCTCATCTTTTTGTATACAGTGAAAAAATAGCTGGGACAAAGCAAATAATAGGCAAGTAATGGTCCCTGTGTCCCTGCTCTAACAATAACCCTAATGTTCATTGTGGTTCACCAAGCTGGTTGGTCCAAAGTCATGAGAAACAAACTAGAGCATCTTCTCACAGGCTTAAAGGCTGATCCCATCAGCAGTACACAAGGGGCAATATAAAACAATATTGAAACAATGAGTTTGTTCCTTTAATTCAAACTAGAAATTTGTAGGAACAAAGTTGGGCTCATCGTTATATAAAAAAGGGACTTTTGGGTTATGTTCTGGATAACTGGGATCGACTTTGTTTTGGGTCTAAAAGTTAAGCCTCATTCACAGCGCCCCTCCCCCTCTCCCACCCCCGAACACCCCTAGGCCTTGAGACTTCCTCTCTACTTGCTCTATGGCTACAAGAGGTAAACAAGTTCCTTTTTTGTAGGATAGTTCTGTTTTCCTAAAACAATCTTTTGGTGTGAGAACGCTGGTTTTTGCTAGCCTAGTGTAGAACAAGTGTTATTTTTTTTTTGCATTTTTCAGGCAAGTGGAGGCAAGCAGGAGGCAACTGCAGAGCATGACTCATCCGTTCAGTGCAGGCTAGTTTTTTTGCTTTTGGCCAACCCGTGGGCCCCTCCTGCCATGCCCTCACCTCCCCTCAACCACCCCCTCAAAAAGAAAAGTTACCAAAATCTTTCACCCCCAAAACAAAGGTCACCACAAATTTTTACAAACCAAAAAATAGGCCTTCCTATCTGCCCGTCACAACTGTACCTGAGTTCCCCTTTTTGGGCCCGGCTTGAGCCGGCACAAAAGAGAGATTCAGCAATGTCAAGACCAAAACACTCACCTGGTGCTGGGGGGGGGGGGGGGGGCAGGGGGACAGTCTATAGCTTATCCATATCACTTACATTATTGCCATGTTTGATAACTTGATATATGTATATACATTCCTTGCTTGGGAAAAGAAATTCTTTGACACGTTGACAAACCACTGATTAATATAAATCAATTATTGAATTTTTCTTTAAAATATTTACTTCTAATGTACGAGTCTGTAGATATTAAAAATCTTCAAGTGTAAATTAACCATTGAATTGAAATAACTTCCACAGGGGACTAGAAAGAGAGGAAGACCTACAAAAGCACCCGGAGGATATCAGCTGAACAAGTCTACGGTAGTTTTATGTTTATACAATTGCGTTCGAGTGACATGGACTGAAGAGCCGACCGGTATGCCTTAAAAATATTGCATGTAACTTAAGTTGAGTTTACTCTCTGGAAAGATATCGTTGAGATGTACGTGACGCCGTTGTTACTTTCTTTCTTTTTTCTAATTCGATGAACTGGTTAAATATATCATTGAGACAGAGGGATTCAAACAAGGTTACGAAATCTAACACATCCAATGTGGATTTAATTACGCAGCCCACTTAAAATATATACACACTATAAAAGATTAAGCTTACTTGTCAACTGGCTGGTCTTGTAGGAGTTTTCCATTTTCCAAAAGACTTTCTTTTGCCTCAGAATCCTCGTCAGATTTCCTTCCCATTTTTAAACAGCATATACTTTCACAGACCATTGTGTTGACCTCTAACGTGACAAACGCAGCCCTTGTCAGCCAGTAGCGCGGTGGAGTGAACAACGAAATGTCCAGACGAAGACTGTTGTTCGGTCATTACGGTGTCTGTTTACAATCCACGTGAAGGTCACACGAAGACTCTGATGGGCCGGCCGGGTGATGAACTGTAATGAACAAACGCTGGAGAGGCAGCCGGTGTTCGGTTACCTTTTTCGCCAAAGAATTGAGCAAATTATACCTTTTTATGGGAAACTACAACGAGAAAATTGGCCAACTGTGAAGTGTTTTTAAATTCACTTTTTACAACCACGGGAAGACATATAAGCTTAAGCTCTCGTTGAAATCGTCACATATTACGATAGCGAGAAGGTAACTGATGTTCAAATGCCCTTCTGCCAATATTTCCGTCAGAGAATAAAGGAAATTTTATCTATCCTCGAGAAAACTACAACACAACTTCTCGACCTATTCATATGTAAATCAACACATTACAATTCTTACGTAACGCATGCGCGCTGGTAAAACTAAAAATGCGAAAACGCGGTAAAAATGTCAGCCAATTACAAAGCTTGGCAATTATTCGGTTGGTTTTGAACCTTGTTCACTAAGTTATAAAATTTAAATTTTCTTCTATTCTTTTCGATCACATTCCATGCAAAACGTGAATTGTTGCCAAGTATGTCCGTAGCTCCTTTAATCAATCAGTGCTCGTGATTGGTTTAATTTCCGACACACCCTCGACCAGCCCACACAGCATTGCATCAATGATTGTATCATATATTTTCCCGAAAACAAGACTAGATGAGTCATTCAATCCTATGTTTTCTTGATTGGAAGTAAGGCCTTTCAGATCACTGACTGGCCCAGGAGGCTTTATATTCATGCATCAAAATATTCACGTCTCAATCGATCAGTGCAGCTCGTTTCTCGGGTCTGCAGGTCATCAATAGATAGATAGTCACCTCGCAGCCTGAAGGCTGAATTACGTAATTGTTTACAAATTCGATTCCCGCCGGCAGCCCAAATTTAATGACCAAATCTCACTTCCAGTACATACACCAAATCCTATTTTCTCAGTGAAAAAAAAGGGCAAATTCCATTTCTCATTTTTACCCCTTCACCAGTGCACCCTCTATTAATCTCTTTCTTCAAACCTAGAACATTGTCTATGCAAAATTCAACCTCACATTCTTGGTCACAATAGTAATGAAATACTCAATTGCCATACTATTCCTAGCTCAACAGTAAAGAATCTTAGGAGGGTTTGGGCAGAGGTGGAGGCGGGGGGATTACAACATTTTGTTAGAGAAAATGAAGCCTTTAGGTCGATTTTGTTGTTGTTGCCTTTTATTGTGAAGAATTTCCAAAGACCTGACCATCATTGTTTTTTTTACCTTGGGCCCATATGTTATGAGAACTTCTGTATCCAATACTGATAATACATCATTGTAAACACTGGCAAGATTTTAAAGGGAAAAAAAAGAGCCAGAGAAAAAAAATTCACTTTATTTATTAGTGTCAAGGTATTTAAGGCAGAGCACTCCGTCTGATAATTTTTGGGGACTGTTACATTACTCATCAGAAAGAATTGGCATTTGGAAATGTTGTTTTTTGAGGACAGGGGAAAAGCTCTCAGAGAAAGGACGAGAACCAACAACAAATTCAACCCACATAGACAAAATAATTTTCAAAAAATGTTTATTTACAGAGCACACAATCACCATAACTTTAATAATTCTCTTTGTCACACATCTGATAGGCAATCATAAGGACCAAGAAAGGATCAATTGAAGAGTTAATAATTAAACACAAGGGAGTAATCAGCCAAACACATAGTGTGCAAGCTGTAGGCCAAATTTGAAATGATAACAACACTGATATAATTATTGTGAAACAGTAAGTCAGTGAAACATGAATAATAGGGAGCTTAGCACAGACATTTATGAGCCATGGACGGCAACTGGAAGTCGAACATTTTCTTTTCTGCTGGGTTTTTGCTCCTCACAACCATAGTTAATAAAGGGCAATGGTTATGAAGCCCCACATTCTTCCTTTGTTTTAGGTTTTTGTTGGCCTTTTTTGCCCTTGAAGGTGCACAAAGGTGACAACGCTCAATAGCACTCCAATTAAGTTGAAAGAACTGACCAATAGAAACGTACCATTAATTTATTCAGTCTGAATGTGCGACCAAAGAACAAAAGGTTGTGCACTGTCAGGGAGCTTTCAACCTAAATTGCAGCACCGTTGTTTTTGCACTTGATTTTTGCCGACTTTCATAACCAGTCTCCTCTACTAACTATGTCACAACAGACAGGAAAAACTCTTTGTTGGATGTCTGTGGCTTGAAGTTACAAACATGGTGGCATCAAAATGTTCCAAAAGTATATTGCAAGGTAGCTGGCCTCAAAGCCAGTGTAAGTGTCATCTATAATATGCAGAAGGACCATATAATTAGCTATCATAACCTATATCTTAAACTTGATAACAAGAGCTTAATTCTATATCACTCTTACAATAAATTTATTATAATAGTTAAAGTAAACACACTAATCAGAAATCAAAATTATTTTACAAGCATTGATTGATCCCTCTGATTCTTAGCTATTATGAGGAGGAGAAATCGCGTGATCATGACAGAACTTAGGAGAAAAGAGAGACTGCTCACAGTCTAGCCTATAGGTATAACCTTTTTGAATGCATAAAACAAACAACAACAGCAACAAAAAATGAAACCCTTGTCACACAGCAGAGATAATTAGTCAAAAACTACAGCTAAATTTTTTCTGGCATCAAGCACAATCATTATGTTGAAATTTCTGCTCAAGAAATACTACATCTGATCACACTACCCTTTCTTTCTGTTCAATTCTATTTTGGGATCCTTAGAAAGTGCTTGAATTTGACATTTCACTGGTTCCCGTTCATGTAAGACAAGAGTGAAAAATGCACCCCTTTGGATGGTGCTTTGCTGTATAGCTTACTACAGAGTATATGGAGCAACCTCCCCCCCCCCCCCAAACTTTTCCCCAAGTGCTCTGAAAGACAGCAAAATGCCCCCTTCACAGGAAAAAAAGGCCTCCATGGGACATGGGTCAGGAGGGAAAAGGTTACAGGATAAAAATTTTCTGGAATAACATATAACAACCATTTTCAATGTTATGTGCATAGCAACTGTGTTTCGATATGCAATGTAACCAAGCCTATAATATTTTAGTCTTAATGTAAACACAACTGAATTATTGATGGTTAAAATTGAATTTGGGTGATGAAGATGGGTTTAATTTACCACCAAAATGGGGAAAAATCAGAAAGTCAATCTGAGATCAATAAATTGACTGTTTTCAATTTTATCACCTTGCAAACAAACAAACTAGAGGCCAAATTTTCTACTGAAAGTCTGGGATGAGGGCCAATCAAGGCGGTAAAATCATTTAAATCTGCCCCTAAATTTGGTGTCGTACAAGGTAAAAACACAATCGTTCAGCCATCGGAGATCTGAGTTGCTTAAGTTTATTTGTCATTTAATCCTTTGCCAATAATTGATAATTGCAAAATTTTCCAGTAAACAGTCTATCATTCAGCTGTTTTTATTTTTATTTAAAAATAGCATGTTGAAAGATAGTTGCCACTATTCTCTGCTACACAAAACACTGAAAATAAGAAATGGTTGGAATTTAAAGATTAAATCATCTGACAAATACAGCAGTGTACGTTAATCAATGGGATCATAAATCAAAGGAGCAATGTAATCAGAATGTCGAATGCCAAAGGAAACGCCAGGTGCTTTTCTCTTGTGTGCCCAGAACTGCAAAACAAAAAAATGTCAAATTATTTATTATTTTTAAAACATTGAGTTTAAGAATCATAAAAATATAATACTTTTTTCGGGCAGCCTTAAAGTTATACTATATTAATATAAATTAAACCTTTAGGCCTGCTGCACACTTGAGCAAAGAGCTGTCAGCAAACTGCCTTGGGAGACATTGCGAGGCCACACAAGGCAATCAGCTCGGCTGGTTCCTCGGTTGTGCAGTTGAGTTTTTGTGAGAATTTCACCTCGTGAGGCATATCCAGTGATGCCAACTATCCCACTTTTGGCGGGAGACTTATGCTTTTTTGCCTCATCTCCCGCCGCTTTGGTACATAGATCTCCTGCTTTTTACGTCTGCTATAAATATCGAATACTTTGTAAAAAATAAAACAGACTTCCTCCTTGTCTCTTTGTGTCACACTCCCACTAGATAAGATCGAACGTGGATTGTGCCTTTCTTTTTTCTGTTGAACCTAATAAAATGTTGAAATTACAGTGGAAGGTGTGAAGGGCCCCCCCTCCCCCTCCACTGAAGCCCTAAATACAGCCTTGATGCCACAGCCCTTTGGAGGCTCTTTGCTGTTGCTGACACAGTTCTGCTGGCTGTCCCTGCAGATTTCTAGACGTATCCCGATCTTTGTACTCCTGGGGTTGGCAGGTATGCATATCTGTGGGCTTCCTGTAAAGTAGCTTTTAGCTACGTGGAGTGCCACGTAAAATAAAGTTCCAAGTTCCAACAGGACAGGTATTTTTCTCACGACCCTACAGTGAGGCAAAAAACTCACAAAAACTTAACTGCAGACGTGATGACACAGCTGAGCTTATCGCCTCTTGATGAAGTTTGCTCAGCTCTTTCCTCAAGTGTGGGACAGGTTTAAGTGAGCATTTAGGCTTGATTGCTGCCTCTTACTTCAGGATCAATTGGTCAACAGATACACCCTTTTCCACCCCAAACATGGCAAACATTAAAGCCCCGCAGTTGCCAAAAACTGATGTTTTATCAGTTCATTACCAGTGTAATCAGCCGGGCATACCCACCAATGCAAGAAGACTGGAAGGTGTCGAGAAAGCGTGGAGAATTATCATCTCACTCAGAATTTATTAACTTACTTTTTCAGGTGAATAAGTTCCAGGTCCAGGTTTCATAGTGCTATCTCCTGGAACATAGTTGCGGGCATTCATTGAATAGATAGGATTTCTATTCTTGGTGATATTTGGATCTTGCACTTTATATGTGCCTGGTCCTGGTGTCTACAAAAAGAAGACATATAGGCATCAACCCTTTTACTCCTAATATCAAATAAAAAATTCTCCTATCTTGTCCCCATAGCTTTGTTATAAAAGTATTGTGGAGAAGTTAAAAATATCAAGAAAATTGCATTGATGTTACAATTTTAAATGATTGATTCCATGGGGTTAAGAGTGCATGTATAATCTGTTATTAGTTGTCATGCTTTTATAAAATTGTGTGCTTTTCTGAATATATTATTTTATAACAATATATTAACTATAATTTTAGACTTCCCTATAGCATAGAAATTCCAATTTGTTATATCTATTGCATAATACCTTTCTCTGTCTTAACCGGTTGTGTTGATTTCTTTTATGTGTGAATCTGTGCTATCTTGCTGACCAGTAATTTATTATTTTTTATTTAATGCAGATCGATGTCAACTGGCTGCCTGGCTCTGCTAGCCCCTATGGTTATTCCAGGCAGCCAGTTCTCTAGCTAATTTTATTTCTAACACTTTTGCAATGAACATCTGCAAGGCAAGAGTACAAATAATGATTGTTGTTGTTGTTGCACATTTCAGTGTTACCACATGATGAAGAAAAATGCCGCAGACTACCATGTGTTTGTAAGAGTGGTTAGGCAGCAAGTGAAACAAACAAACCTTCTGTAAATCCTCATGAAAGCTTCCAATCTTTGATCTTGCTGTCATACTGTAAGAAGCAGCAGAGGGCTTCCCCACAGCTTTGCTCCCAAGGACTGCTGGCAGGGAGTAGCTATTAGGGCTGGGAAAGTTGTCTTTCTTGCCGAGAGCTGTCCGTGACCCAAAAGAGTACGAGGGTGGAGATCGCTGTTTCATGACTGGGCATTTCTCAGCTCCATAATCCCCTTCAAGAAAAAGGAAATGTAACTTAATTAATATAATAAATTGGCCATTTCCGAGTTAGTTTGAACCCCCTTATGAAAGCCAGGCTTTGTGAAAAGCTTTTCATGAGAAAATTAGTTTTGTTTGCATATGAATGAAAACTAATTTACAATTAACAAAAACTATGCACAAAGCTTCACTTTCATAACGAGGTTTAAAGCAACTTGGATGGCACATAATAGACTGTTCACAGTCCTCTATTTTTCCATGGGATTTTGGAAACTTGTGTGCTTTGACAGAACTCCTGCCACCTTGGTTTGCAATGGTGGGCGCAACCTTGGGAGAGTGTTTAAACTAAGTTGGGAGGCCACTCAAGGTATCCAGACTAGGGTCCACTTGGTAGATTAGACACTCTCCCCAGGTTGCGCGAACTGTTAAATGTACAAAAGAAGATGGTGGGAGTTTGATCGAAAGCGTAGAACTCTCCAAAATCTCATGGGAAAATAGAGGACTGTGAACAGTCTAGGCTCATAAAGAATCACACCAGCTGGTGATCTAACACACAATAAAGTATACTACACGTTGCTGTACTGTGTCTAATTTCAGGAAGAATATTAGCAAGTAAATTTATTAAACTATAAAAATTTAAATTCTAGACAACAAACTCTGCATGTGGAATAGCCCACTAAATATTAGGTGACACGTATGATCATCTGTTGGCATAGTAACCTCAAGTAAAACAGAGAGCATTTCTGACCTTTTGTTTGTCTGAGTAATCAACACCTATCTTTGAGCGTATGTTAATGTTTCTAGTGGAGATACAGCTGGGTTCTCATTAAGTAGTGGTAGCAAAATGCAACTGACAATAATTATGGTCTGGAATAGCAGCTAGGATAAGGGTTTCAGAGTTCCTGTGGAGAGGCTTTGAAAGTCATTTCTGAGTGGGCTGTTTTTTTGCTTTAACGTTTTGAATATTTCTTTAATATATGGTTGGGAAAATCGCAAAATGACTTATTTCTGGGGTGAAAGGGGGTAAACTTTGACTTTTGGGGTTAAATCTAGAGGTTACCCTCAGCTATGATTTTCCACGACAAATCATAAATTATTATTAAATAGCTGACTGATTGATTCAGTGCAGGGTTTAATGATGAGCTCAGCATGAAGAACTTGAATAATAAAAAGACTCTAAAAAAATCCAAGGGTTCTCCTTGAAAATCCAAATAGGGTTGGCAGCTCCAAGAAAATACACGTATTTATTATTCCACTATTATGTCATGCCACCAAATAAGGCCAAGAGAATGCGCAAAATACAAGTCAGACTGTAATACACTGTAGTGTCCCGGTTTGACCGGTTTACAACAGAGCGAATACGGGCAACGACATTTCACTGGCTTTCTGTGTTGTCTACGCCATTCACGCATGCCATTATGATGAACAGATAATGCCGGGTGTATTTCAACACTCTTACCACAAAAGAGAAACCAAAATAACAAAATATTTTCGTCATCATCATCATTTGGTCCTTTTCCCTTTAAGGGAAATGGGGCCTTAAAATATTTTCGTAGTGGAATGATAAATCTCTTATTCAATGGTTTTATATATCAATATGAGCGGGCATTTTGCTCATTGCTTGTATAAGGAAAACCATCAAATAAGATGTATGTATTTTAATTACGTTTCTTGTGACAGGAAAGAAAATAACTGGTTGACATCTGCAGGGTACTGGATGATCATATACGGAAGTCTCTTAATAGAAAAACACCTGGCATTTTTTGTTTTCCAATGGAGCCAACGAACAGTAAAGAAGGACTTTCTTCAATTTCTTCCTCACCAATAAAGGGAGGGGGGGGGGGGGGCGGCAATGTCACAATTGGCATCTGATAATAATCCTCTCTGATCTTCTGGGACGCACGCATACCCAAACGTCAATTTAACCCAGAGTTGAGAATTTTCTTCTAAAAGCACCCGAAAGTGAAGGAATTTGCCGCTTTTTCAGAATCATCAATGAGTGTACAGTGAAGAAGGTTTTCGTCGCGTGCTGTTTCTAGGGACGCACTTGACATGCTTATTGTGATTAATACTGTCCGCTTAGAGTAAGTTATGTTTGCACAAATATTCTACAAGAACACAGCGCGTGGGAACTTTTTATAGAGCATTAATAAGCTGTACTTACAAGGAGCAGGCGTTTTAAACGATCCTCCTAATTTCGTTCGGTCCTTGAAGGAGTATTTCGATGATCCGTCCGTCCCGTGTCGAGTTAATCCTTTGTCGATGGCGTACGCTGCAGGCCCCGGTGTGTAAGAAGGCTTGATTACGATTGTCCGATAGCCAAATGAGTACGCTGGATTCATCCGTTTTGAGTAGTCGTGTTGTTTAAAACCCGTAGACCCTGGTAAAAGATAAGCTCCGGATCCTGGACCGCTAAACATTGCAGCGATCGGACCTCGAGGTCGGGTCTGAGTGGCCATGGCGACTACTGAAAGTTTGCCCAACTTTTGTACCAAAAACCCTGAAAAACCGCGACGAAAACTCCGCTTTTCCTTCACTAAACTATGTTCACGTCCTTTCTGTTCAAATCTGAAGCTTTTTCAAAACAAACTTGGACAGATTTCGCGTCGAAACCACCGCAACTACTGCAAAGTAACCGTAAACACAAAAGCCTGTCGCGATCTCTAAGGCCAGGAATGCAATGACAGCATGATTAGTCATGCATGAAAGATGACACTTGCTTCTTTTGCCTGTCACGCACGAGCGAATCAATCAGATGTAGCCAGAGTAATTAATAATTCATTCAAAAAATTAACCAATGAATTGAAGGCGGCTTAATTTTGGCGGACATTAAAGAAAAACCCATTGGGACATTTGCTTTTGTAATTACACAAAACGACAGCGATCGGCTTGACAACAGAGCTTTAACTTATTTTGTGTGTACACAGCTAAGATGTCTCTCAATTTTTATATGTACTATAATGAAGAAAAAAATTAATAACCATAATGTGATTATTACAATATCCAAAACTATTTTAAATTTTAATAAACATAGTCCAATTCAAGTTGCTTAATAGAAAAATATGAAACAAAGAGAAATAATCCTTGTTTTCTTTCGAGATTTATTCACTTTCAAGTTTGAATAAGGAACAATAAGAGGGCGACAGAGTAAACTTTCTAAGAAATTTGGTTCTCAATGTTTACTTCTAAATTAAACATAAGCCAGTGTATTTAAAAGATTAACAATCCCACACTTTAGAAGGCACAAGATAGTTGAAGTGGCTCAGAAAAAGTGTGTTCGCTGGCATATAATTTCAAAGACAGTGGAGGATGAAGACCTATTGCAAAATTAGAACACTACAAATATTTCCATACACTAATTAATGTGAAAAAATTGGGTAGATTATTTTGCAGTAAAAGACAGGGATGCTCGTCGTCTCGCTTAGGGGTGTAAATTTTGGATTTTGGTCTCGCTTAGGGTGTTCCGGGCAAAGCGCCAATATTTTAAGCCGCCAAGGTTTCGTTTAGGGTTCCGTGAAGAAACACAGAATTACGCGAAGAGAAACACGAGTCAAATTTTCTTTTTAACTTGTTTTGTTTACTGCATTAGGGGTCAAAATTTGCTTAACCCACGCCCAGATTGGTCTCCTTTAGGGGTCACAAAAAGCTTGAGCCACGCCCAGATGGTCCCCTTTAGAGGTTAAATTCAAAATTTCCGACGAGCATCCTTGTCTGTTCCATATGGGAGTCCCCCTCCCGGGCTTTTACTGAAAAACTTACAAGCACTTACAACTTCAATTTATTCATACAGCAGAATTCAACCTTTGTGACATTACCTGAACTTTATCTGCAAAACAATAATATAATTATAATTGCATAAAATCATTGACTCCCTAACTTTAAAAATTCTCTGGAACAGTGAATGCGTGGGGAAAAAGTTGGCAAAGAAAAGTAGGACACTCTTCTGTGCCATTATCCCAGATAATGTATTCATAATGTACAAGTTGAATGGGTTGAAATAATCGCAAAATAGATCAGATAGAGAGGTTTTCAATTGAGTGTCGAAAGTAATTTCACATTTGCTTTGGTTTTGCATTTCTACGCTCTGTGATTGGTTAACAAAACGCACGCCACTTTCTCAACCAATGGGGATCCAAACCAAAACCAATCATGTTTTTGCTGTACGCATTTTCCCGCGCTTGGCGCCAGTTACATGTATTTGCTTCAAATTCGACTGGGTCGTTGTGTTGTTTACGTCTGTTGCGACTGGCCAGAGTAATTACTTTGGATTTGGTTTTACGACACTCGATTGAAAACCACTCTAACATGAAATATTTCTTTAGAAGTGATGCTTTCATACTCTTCATCTCATAAACTGGCAGTACTCCTATAATCCAGACAAGAACCTGTAAGTTGTAAATAATAATCAATCACGGCAAGCAAAACTAATATGTCAATAATTATTGCACCTCTTTTGTATCTAGACAAAATAAGAAAAGGGCGCATAATTGACGGAATGCCTGGAAAAAAAACCCTAAGTGACTTCTGATAAACTACTAGATTCTCCTTCCAAATTGGCTTGTATTCACTTGTGAAACAAAAGGAGAATTTGACCTTACATCAATAGTCACTTAAGGCCTTATTCCGTGCACCCCTATAATTATACAGTTGTATTTTTTAACTGTTACTGACTAATATGACTGGGCTGTTTGGCCCTTATTTCTGCACCTTGCCGCACACATAACCTGTACTAGCTACACTGATGTCACTGTTTGTTTTAATCACAGCTCCAGTTAGAAAGATCAAAAATGATTCTGATAATGTTAACCATGACATTTTATTTGAAGAAAACAATACTTTGCTACCTTTACCTTAGCATAGTTTACTGTGGAGTTGTAACATCTTTCTGACTTTTACAATAAAAAGCTCTCAATGCCTTCACTGTCTAATGAAAAGCCAGCTTCACACAGGCGACATAAAAACATAATAACTTTGTCATAAAGAAAAGATCAGTTTATTTCTTATCTCGTTACACTTATGTCATTATAAATGTTACTCTTATGTTGTGTTTGTTCACATTGGTGACATAAAGTGTTCCTTCCAGTTTTTACAATCTTACATCATTAGTGTGAACCTGAGGCATAGGAGACTGGACTAAAACCAGTAACTTGTCTGTACAAAAAACACATAGATTTCACTGATGCCACCGTCATGCCTTGCAAAACTTACTTTCAGCACATACAAGTGAAAACAGTAATGATTCCTTCTAACTACAGCTGTTAATAAGAGCTGCTGTAACACTATATATTACTGTTCAAACGCCTTTATCCTTTTATCATTGGTATAGTGTTACTTGATTTTAAGAGAGAACTTGACTGTTATTATAGGTGCATTTTACTTGCAATTTGCAAGAGCTTTGTTACAGGTTTGAAGTAACAACATGTAGTTCAAAACTTAACAACAGCCCTGTTGGTGGTACTTTCTTTTACACAAACCAAAATGTTGGTAGTTGATAATACCAACAGCTCTTTAATACAGACAGCTAAGTGAAGATTGTTGTTTTCCAATCCAGATGAAGAATATTAACTTTACAAAGTTATGCAGTTATTAATGAGGACAGTGCCTCCTAATGCAGAAGTATTTTTGAGCAGTTTATAACTACATGTATGCAGGAAAAGCAGATCTTAGCAAAGGCTGTTGTAATCCAAAAGAAAATTGGGGGTGGTAGTGCATTTTTTAGCGATTATTAAGCAAGCTAGTGTAATTCAAAAAGCTGTAAAATACAAGGCAATGTGTGGTGTTTTTTTGCAAATTGAACATTAATAAATTATCTCTGAAAAATGCATGGTTCCCCCTAATTTTCTCTTTGGATTTCAAAAACCCTTAGTTGCTACATGTAAATCTGTGTTCCCACATAGAAGCGCACTATAAACCTTTCAAAAATATCCCTGTATTAGTATGCGCCACCCATAGGAAACCCAAGTTTCTCATACCATCTCTAGAAGTGCAGAACATATGCACAGTTGTAACAAAAGGAAATTGTGTTACATAAAAAACAGCATTAATTTTACACAATCATTATTGTAGACAATGACAAGTTAAATTACCATTGCTCATAAATTCACAATCAGAAACTTATCGGCAGTAGATATTTTAACCAGTATAAACTATATGCCTGAGGCATAACGCAGTCCATTGTACATTCAAGTATCAACTTTGGAATAACTTTTATGAACAAGTTTTTCAAATTTATTATCATTTTTTTATTGCACTCTTATCTTCTTCCTGAATTGACTTTTTCCAGAATGTTCAAAAACTTCCCCCTTGTCATTTCTCGAGCTACAAACAATAAAAAAGGGAAAAATCAGCTTAAGAATGGTTCATTTTAACTCTTTAGTGCCCAGAATTTCCTTTACTGCTTAAAATTATGCATTAATTAAACATACCTTCATCCAAGCCAAGTTGAAATGCTAGATTTTGAAGACCCCGAACTTTTTCCATTAATTGAGATGTGGTAAGACTTCCAAATTCTATAGAAGAAAATGTTATGTTCAGTTAATTATGATAATCACAAGTTTTACAACTTGTGTACATTTATGCCAATGATATAGGACAAACTCCAAATGTCTGGCCTAAGATCTTGCAACAGCTCAAGATCCAGACAAGGTTTGCACGCATTTTTAATTAAGATTTTACACAGTCAGGCAGGAGGTTATTGCACCTGAGCAGGACAGTCAACTTGTGTGACCAAGTCTCTTTGTAGCTACCAAAGGTAATTTCTCAATTATTTCTAAGATCGTTTTAGAATATTTTCGTGTCACGTTTAGTAGTGTAGAGTGTTATTTTTATCATTGACCTATTGCAGACGTGAGTGGAGTCGGTTTACATTCACAGTCTAGAGAGTTCTATTGTGACATATCACTGGAGTTTAGTTTGGTTTAATTTAGTTTTGGTTTAGTTTATCACGTGCTGTAGTGTTACATTGTGTTAAGGTTCACTATTTCCTAGGCTTGGTTTCCTTGTTTGTGGGATTACAAAACAGTTTTCTGTTTCTGCTGCGTGATATCATCAGTAGGCCATTAGGGCGTTGTTATTTTAATCTTATTATCAAGTAGTGTGTGATGAAATTGTACGTAGTTATTATGTAATCGGTCTGTTTCTTTTGTGACAATCCTTTTCCTGTCACATAAGCAGTACGTGTTTTACTCCGGTATAAATACAAGTTTTTTAGCTTAGTTTATTCGAGTGGAGCAGAGTGTTGTTCAAGTGATCTGTGTAGCTCGCTCCCCAGAGGCAGTTATGCTCTGGTTAGTGGAGTTTGTGCCGTTGTAAGTATGTACAGAACTCATTCCTACTTTTTATAATCCTGTTTTTGTAATAGTCTGTTTTACGTTCTCGTGTTTTTACAACTTACATTTCCTTTTTTATTAGTATTAGTTCGTTTCGTGTCTTTTCATTTTGTTGTAATTAGCTTCCGGTTCCACTGTAATAAATGTTCTTTTAAGCCCACTCCTTGCATCCACGAATTCATGTCTGTTGTGCCATTGCTCATGCACTCCGGCCGTTGGCGGCGCTAGACCGCTCGCGCTGCCATCGGTTACATTTTGGTGTCAGAAGTGGGATGCAAGTGTAAAAAAGTGGCATCGAATGTTCAACAGTTGTTTGCAAGAAAACCAAAAAGATAATAGTTTTTTGCAAGTTAGGTTTTGCATTTTACAAATGGGAATGAGTTAAGAAGTATTTACACGGCACAATGGTGTTGACGTGGTGTGGCGTGGTTACTCCAGTAAGTGTTCCTGTTTCCAGTCCTGAGAGACGTCAGCTGGGATACTGCAGAGCAGTGGTAGATTTCCATGGCCGTCAGTCTAGCTGTTATGGAGGATGTAGCGTCGATAGTCAACTTGTGCTGTGAGAAGCTCAAAGTGAGAGACACCCTCGATACCTACCCAGCATTTCTGTGTGTAGTGGCTAAAATGTCCCCGTTATGTCTGGTAACTAGTATGAGTGTGGTAGTGGAGTCGCGATGGGAGTTGAGACGTTCTGCAAGAGGATTGCGAAGATAGAACTATCTTCATTTCGGCTCAATGAATCGATGAGTAGCCTTCACAGGATCTCGCAACCGACCTCTGGAGTTCAGGACTTGTCTCAGGGTTAGCTCCAAGATGTCCACTATGTACCTTAGTGTCTACTCGCCAACGAAGAGCTTGTTTAAGGCCAACCACTGGTACCAGGGTCGCGCCTATGTGTCCCCAATGTTTAGTCCCCTTCCCCTACACTGGCGTGGATCCCTGGTTTGTGTTGCACAAGGATATCTTCGCGAAAGATGAAGTTTTTACTTTGCCAGACTGACTGAATGTTGTTAATTGTACCTGGCTTGACTTTGTTACGAACAGTTAGCAGAATCTGTGATCATGTGTGTGACTATGTTGTATTGCTGTGTTCTCGTGATGGAAGCATATGGAGTTTTGGTGACGACGTACGTCCACTGGTGTTGAATAGTGATGGCTTCCCGGGATCACTTGGCGCAAATCGCCCTCGCTAGTTTGGAAAAGTATGATCTAACTTGAAGGACACTCCAGTTGAGAAGCACAAATGTTCAAGCATACACGTGGATCATGGATGAAGTACCGCTTGCTGCTATGCGGGATGCGTGGGTTTTCGAGAGACTCTAGTACAATGCACTCTAGTTTTAAATGGACTTGTCGTTCATTTTTAAAAGGGCTTATAGTTTTCTTTTGTTTAGCTCATATGAGGACATGATGAGCAAAAGGAGAGGCGAATGTGACCGAGTCACTTTGTAGTTCCCAAAGGAAATTTCTCAATTATTTCTAAGATCGTTTGTGTAGAATATTTTCGTGTCACGTTTAAGTAGTGTAGAGTGTTATTTTTATCATTGACCTATTGCAGACGTGAGTGGAGTCGGTTTACATTCACAGTCTGGAGAGTTCTATTGTGACATATCACTGGAGTTTAGTTTGGTTTAAATTAGTTTTGGTATAGTTTATCACGTGCTGTAGTGTTACATTGCGTGAGGTTCACTATTTCCTAGGCTTGGTTTCCTTGTTTGTGGGATTACAAAACAGTTTTCTGTTTCTTGTAGCAACGCTGCATGATATCATCAGTAGGTCATTAGGGCGTTGTTATTTTAATCTTATTATCAAGTAGTGTGTGATGAAATTGTACGTAGTTATTATGTAATCGGTCTGTTTCTTTTGTGACAATCCTTTTCCTGTCACATAAGCAGTACGTGTTTTACTCCGGTATAAATACAAGTTTTTTAGCTTAGTTTATTCGAGTGGAGCAGAGTGTTGTTCAAGTGATCTGTGTAGCTCGCTCCCCAGAGGCAGTTATGCTCTGGTTAGTGGAGTTTGTGCCGTTGTAAGTATGTACAGAACTCATTCCTACTTTTTATAATCCTGTTTTTGTAATAGTCTGTTTTACGTTCTCGTGTTTTTACAACTTACATTTCCTTTTTTATTAGTATTAGTTCGTTTCGTGTCTTTTCATTTTGTTGTAATTAGCTTCGGGTTCCACTGTAATAAATGTTCTATTAAGCCCACTCCTTGCATCCACGAATTCATGTCTGTTGTGCCATTGCTCATGCACTCCGGCCGTTGGCGTCGCTAGACCGCTCGCGCTGCCATCGGTTACACTTGGATAAGACTTGTTCTTTTCTTGGTTAAGACATTTAAAGCAGCCGGGCAAAGTTGTGTTCACCCTAGTGGCTAGTGCTTGATAAAGCCCCTGGGTTTGGGCTCTTTGTAAGTTGTTGTTGTTGTTGTTGTTGTTGTTATTATTATTATTATTATTATTATTTAATCCATTGATGGAATCCTGCAAAGCTAGTCACTTATGATTCTGTGTGTAAGATTTCTAACAGGCAGTGTTCCAGATAACTTTCAAAGTCAGAAAGTCGGGTCCATGAAAAATTTTAAGGGGCCAATAGCAGTCATGAAAAACCCAACAAAGCTGGCTTCATGACGGGCAAACTAAATGAACTTAAATATAAGAAGATTAGGTTAGAACCACACCGGCCTATTGCTTGAAGCTTATTTCTGTGACCCCAAGGGGGGGGGGGGGGGGGGGTGGTAATGGGCCAGGTCCGCACACCTATTGATCTCATCAAAATTCTTCATTGACTCCCTGATTTTGAAAGTTGTCTGGTTCACTGGTCAAGAGACATCTTTCTCTCCAAATCTTCCTGGTTTACCATTCAATTTGTTGGGTCAGGATTATCAACTTTCTGAGACCCCTATCTTTAATATTTGGAACACTGCTACCAGGAAAGATTGACTACTACATGTAGTTAAAAACTCATCGACAAGATGAGCTTGGGAGCTGGTGCCTTTAAGGTGGAGGGGCGTAAAGCGTGAAGGGGAACATTGCCTTGGAGGTAACCATGGCAACCAATCAAGTGCCAACCACCTGGCACCGTCACACGGAGCGAATTCAGTGGAATACTGAACACAACCCACGTCTTACCTATCCAGAGGTGGGAGGAGTGGGAGCAAAAACCAGCAGATATCACAGACCGTGAATAGTAATGATCCGCAAAGATCAGCAAAGCAAAGCAAAGCTGAGCTGAGATATGCAATCACATGTAAGCCCTTGCAAAGGAAGCGGCCAGCCCGAGCACGACCCTGCCTGCCTTTCGCTAAATCGCTGACCCGCTAGCATTGTCTCGAGGTTAATCTTGCCTAACTTATAATTTAGCCACATTAAATACCTTGTAGCATGTCCATGTCATCTTTCTCCAGTTCAGCCAGCCATTTTGGTGGAGCGCTTGTCAAAGAAAATGGCTGCAACGAGGAGATCACAACAGTTACATCACTAAACTCACCTCCATACCAAGAAGTTCTAAATTACAAAATGTTGCAAATGATTTTTCAAAGTTCTTTTTACCATAAAAATCAAAGCTCATGGCTAGACTAACTTTCTATCCCACCAGTCCAGTGGATAGTAACAGGTCTGATTTCACTAGCCAAAACAAACTTTTCATTCACATGTGGCAGGAAGCAGATTCTGCCATTTGTCGCTTAATCATAACAGGAAAACTTGGAAAAGTTAAAATCTTCTGTGGTGCATGGTATAATGGCTGCTATACCATGGCCATGAATCCAGTCACAGTTTGTAACTAATAAAATAGCATAATTATATAATATTTATTTAATAGTACTATTAGTTGTAACTCATATTTGCAAGGGCTCCTGTTGATGGCACAAGGACTTGGGAGGTGAAGAAGTTTTTTTATGAACCTGCAGAATGTCCACTTCCCAATAAGGGCACTTTTAAGGACGGTGCCTACTTTTGCTTCTGCGCGTATATTCTGCACATCTCAAGATGGTCCAAGAGGCTCTGATTTCTTTAGGATGGTGCCAACTAATTCAAAGGTATTTAAGCAAGTGTTATTGAAATCCGAAAAGAAAATTGGGGTTAGCCGTGTATTTTTCAGAGATAATTAAGTTAAAAATTGGAGAAAAATTCCATACATTGTTATGTATTTTAGCGCTTTGTTTTGATATTGTTTATTGTTAAATTTTCTTTGAAAAATGCGTGGTTATCCACAATTTTCTTTTCAGATTTCAATAACACTTGCTAAGATCTTTTTTTCCCCGAATGTTCAAAAACCTTGCAAAAATACCTTGGAATTAGCAGGCACCATCCTTAACTACTGTGTATTTCATAAAGGGCACTTACACTAACAGCTAGAGAGGCGAAATCGGACACTCCGGGAACTGTTGAGAAAGGATACAGTCCATATTATTATTTTTTCAAAACTTCAAGTACATTGTCAGAGAAAAGATTGTTTCTTGATCCTGTCATATTATATCAACAAAACAGGTTTCATTTTCAGGATCGAAAATTTATGTTCAAGCACAAGCTTTCAATTTCCTCACGGAATCTTTGTCAAGTGGTGTTGGATGTTTTTGTCAAAAGATCGATTTTTCCTCTTCATTTGTTGTGAGGGAAGGCAACACCTTCAAAAGAAGAATTAGAGAGGCTATTAAAACTCATTGCCAGGCTCCAACATTGAATCATGACATGGGATACGAGCTCCTGGCGATCTACCGGGACGCTTTGTCAGGTGTTACAGTATTTTATCAACTTAATCATGTGACGAAAATGTCCAAACACTACTTGACAAAGATTCTGTGAGGGAATCGAAAGCTTGTGCTTGGACCTAAATTTTCGATCCTGAAAACAAAACCTGTTTTGTTGGTTCAAGTACATTAATTAAGGACATCAATCCAATTTGAGACATAATGGGGACTTCCAGGGTTCTTGTTAAGATTTGTAAAAGGAGGTAACAAATTACAATAGCAATTGTTCAAACAGTTAGGACTGAGACAAAATTGGAAGGGTTAGTATGGACTCATTTGAGCAGAAATTCAAAGTGCAAGTATCTCTACCCCAGATTGTAATATGATGCTGGTTTCTTGCAAGTAGCCATTTTTCATCATGCTCTTTCCAAACATCTTAACAATGAATCCCATAATTTCAAAATTTCAAATATTTATGTGGTCACACTTTAGGACTTTATGCCAGTTGGTCAATCATCATAATGATTTTCCTGAGGTCTCCTCGCCTAACAACTTGCTGTATATTTTTAATAATTTGTTATACACATAAAGGCAAATAAATGATGATGATGATGATTAAAAAAAAGGTTGGCTAGTAATGGTAAGCTTACATATAAGCTTATATTTTACGTTGATTAGCCAATTACTGTCTTCTGCTAAAAAACGTGGAGGTTTTGCTTCAAGATATTTGTTTCAATAACTTGCCACTCACTTTGCTCAGGCCACAAATCCGGTGAAGCTCTGTCTAATCGTTCAAAGCTTAGAAGTCCTTGTAAGCTTTGATCTAGCTCTGCAGATGAAATTGAACATTCAAAACAATGTAAACATGAGCACGAACCGGAGATCCAAAAACTTCATCTAACCACACAAAAATAAACGCGATAATATCACAAACCTGGGCTCGGTGAATCCATATTTCTTTTCTCTTACAATCCAGTCATAAAACAACGTACTTAAACGTGTAAAAGAGTAGAAAAAGCGGCCACAATCAGAAACGAAATGCTAGAAAAATTTGACTTCTTGCGCCCAACTTAGTCAGCCTCATTCCGAAGTCGAGGTTCCTCAGTTTCTCCTAATATGGTTAGGGGCTCCTCTGGGGACGCGTTCCTGCCCCCAGACCCTCCTCTTTTTTGCTCTACATAAGCCCCTACAAGTCTTGCCCCTGGCCTCTTCCACGTTCGATTTTACCAAACTCGCGGTTCTCTGTGCAATTCCAACAGAAAGAGGCCAAAAATGCTGCGATCTGCTTGTTCTTTGTCACGAGTTCTTGCTAGCAGCAAAAAGGTAACTACAGATTTTATATGGAAATAATTTTGGGGGGTAAAACTTGGTTTTGGACGTTCAGACATTTCGCTTGTCTCTCTCTGCATTGCGTTGTACATTTCGAAATAGATCCAGGTCATCCAGGGCTAGCTTATTCTTACGTTTTCGGGATGCTGCCATCATCATCGCTTACTTTAAATCAACTTTTGAAACAGGAAAGTGAACATGATTTTACCCTTATTGTTTCTCCGTCTCTGGATCCGTTGAATTGCGTTGTACTGCGATTCAAAATGTCCTTTTGAAAAGTTTGTGGCCAAAGCTTAATAACGTCATCTATGTATAAGATTGAAAAATATGGTCGAAATTGTTGAAATTGTACGTAGGAAGAGCACATATAAGATGCCTTCTTTGGTGAACAATTCAAAACAACAACACAAGAATCTGAAGATTTATTCTGTTGAACCAACCCCCCTTTATTTCTCTACCCCTACCCCTCAAAAAATTGATGCACTTACCCCACTCCTAAAAAAAACATTCTTAACATAAAATGAATTTTGGGCGAGTTGGCATCAAGTTTGTGCAAAACTGCAGCATTTTTGCAATGCACTTTTAATTGGTTGAGCCTAAATCCAATCAGACAGTCGCTTATATGGCAGTGATGGCAAAGCGTATTTTCTTTGGTTTCCATCAAAGTTTTGGCAGATTGGGTTAAACAGGCATGCAAATGCAGCCACAACATATTGGATTTATGGAAATTTTTTGTTGAAATATAAGCTTCTTTTACAAATAAGATGCCAAGTCACTTGTATCGTGGCGATTTGATCACCCATAAGGGAGACCAGGAGATTCATGCAAGTACCGTATCTGGAAAACTTCCTGATTATCTGAGAGAGTTGGCATGGCTGCTTATATAATTTTTGAAAGTTACATGCGTTGTGTATCATATTGGGTGACTGCATGGAGGTATTATGTTACACTTAACCCTCTTGTGATATACAGCGTCGATAAACATTACACCTCCCCTAATGTATCAATATATTTGAACCTTCAACATCCCTCCCCTCCCCCAGACATACCATTGGTATCTGGCTCACCAAAAAGGTTATCGCCATTCCAAAAACTTTGCAGTGTTTTTGAAGGTATGAACAGAATTTTTGATTGAATAAAAGTAAACCAATTTCCCACAATCCAAATAGTGTATAACCAAAATTGGAACATTATTTTGTTCTGGGGGAGGGATATTTGATTGTTAAATTTGGCACAAGAGTAGGGCATTTGAATGGCTTTTTGGCCTTGCAGGGTAGGAATTTTCAGAAGTTCAAATGTCCAAGGGGCTGCTGGGTAGGGGGAGGGAGTGTTTAAGATTCAAATTGTTTGGCGCATAAGCCCATAAGCAGACACTGTCAAAATTAATAATCTCAATAACATAGAACCACTATTTGATCAAATGCCCATAAGAACACACTTCTCCTTACTCAAGACATTCTATTTTTAGTTCCTGCTAGACACAGTGCAGGAATCAGCAACAGACCAGCAGTTTCATGATCCCAGCGATGTGCAGTTATTATTTTTAATCACCCATAAACAGAGGCCTCTTTAATTTAAGCACACTAGACTGAACCACAAGTTGTCCCTCCCCACTGGCCTCTTTAAATTCCAGTTTAGCTTCGTATTTTCCTTCACAAATTTTGTCCTTTGTGACCCCCTCCCCCTTAGGATTCTCTAATTACCTTTCATGGGATAGGTGTGGATTTTTCTGGTTCTTCATTTAAGGCAAGGAAGGGGGGAACTGCAAACCCATTTCATACAGAGGAAACATCTGATCCCATTCGGCAGTGTTCACACAGCCATGGCGATACAAAGTGAAACCACAGTTATGTAATGTTATTTGTTATTATTTTACGTCAAAATGTAGACTGCTCCGTTGGCATCAGCTTTGAACAAGTACTACAGTAATGGCTCTGTTGTAAGTATCCATAGCATAGGTGTTAAGTCAATGTATTTTAAGTATTTGCACTCAATCACATCAGTCTGATCACCCACTTCCTATGTTAGTAACCCCATCATCGCTGGCCTCTATCTCCACTTTCCAATTTCTGCTACAAAATGTTACAGCTGAGGACATTTTCTTAAAATTTGGTTTTCATTTAATATCTTTTTTTCTCACCTCCTACCCTGGTTCTTATTCACTTTATACACCCCCCTCCCCGTCCCCCTACCCCCCAACACCACCAAAAATCCCTCTTCACCTCAGTACACTACAGTAGAAACCTGGCATGTTTCTCTTGTGTCAGTAAGACAAAATTAATATAAATGCATAATAGGTTTCTTAATAATGTTTCGCCAATGATCATAGTTCTCGAATATACTTGTTTATGAGTTTAATTTACTAGGTTTAATGCAAGCGGCTCTTTAGAAGACCACTTTTTAGTGATAAGGATTCCGTGAATAAATAAAGTTGTTATTATTATTATCATTATTATAATAAAATTGTTCATTTTTCTACAGCCAAATACCAAGCTGTTTATAAATGGCCAGTTTGTGGAGTCGCAGACGGACAAGTGGATTGACATTCACAATCCAGTGAGTACAGTACACATGCTGGCAGTGGTTTTAATGTCAGGGAGTTAATGAAGAATCTTGAATGAGGAGTTACTAGTTAGATGCAGTTTTCATGAAATCTTGTTATGTTTACCATCAAATTTGCCAGGCCAGAAAGCCGGCTTTGTTGGGTTTTGGACCTGAGACCACTCCCTTATCTGGAACACTGCATGCATGTCCTATATCTGTGGGGGAAAAAAACACAGAGCGATGTTTGTTTGCTTCTACAAATGTTCAGCCACTTTCAAATTTAAACAAATGTGCAGTTCCAGAAAATATCCATACTCCCCCCACGGAAGGTTTGTTGTTTTGCACCCCCCGTCTCCTCAGGAAATTCCAGTTTAACTTCATACTTTGCTTCTAAAATTTTGACTTTTAAGACCCCCCTCCCCTAAGGAATTTCTGATGATCTTCCATGGGGTGGGTATGGATTTTTCCTGGAGCTGCACATTAATGAAAAATCAGTTACATGTACCTAAATTTGACATAAGATGGTCACACTTTAGGATTTCATGCACAGGCTCAAAGACAGAACCACCTTGTACGGCGTAACAAACAGCACCACAGAAATGCACTACTCAGCAGCTTTCATTCAAATTGTCACACTTTAGGATTTCATCCACAGACTCAAAAGTAAGAATCACCTTGTACAGCATAATAAACAGCACCACAGGAAAGTACTGCTTAGTAGCTTTTATTTGAATAGTAAAGATTATCTCATGAAGTCCTTCTCAGGAAGGCAAATTTTGGGGTTTTCTCCACAGAATAATTTTGTGCTGTGTATACCTGTCCTTTCAGCTAATACTACTGTCTAGAATTTTTTAGTTCAAGAGAATTGACCAGTCTTTACATACAAACTGGTTTAGATCCATAGAATTAGTGTTTGGTTAGTTGTGTGATATGTGACTGTTTTTATACTCAGGCAACAAATGAAGTCATATCCAGGTGTCCCGAGTCAACTGTAGCAGAGATGGAAGCTGCGGTTGCTGCGGCAAAAGCAGCTTTTCCTGCCTGGTCTGAGACATCTGTTCTTTCACGGCAACAAGCCATGTTTAACCTACAGCACCTGGTCAAGAAACACATGGTATGAAAGCTAATAAATGAGATATTTATTTAGTTCAGTTAAGGTTAAATACACTAAATTAGTGTATTGATGCAGGCAAACCTTGAGGAGCTAGGCTGTTCAATTAGAGACTTCTGTGTCCCCTCTGGATTTTTGGGTATGACTGTTTAGGATCTCAAACCCTCTGGTAATTTGCTTTTCACAATAGGACATTTTCACTATAGCGTCATTTTACTACAACTACCAGAATCCTTCTGGTGTTTGTTTTCTCATGCTAATTACAGCTATTGTTCTTTGCTCTCCAGTGGGATTACAAAATTTAAATTTGAAAAGAAAAACAAAGTGAATTCTGGTAGTTGTAGTCAAATGACGCCATCATGAAAATGGCTTATTGTACTGTACGTCTCAATGTTGCCTTCAGTTGGCCCCTTTTTTCTCCTACCCACTCAGGTGCCTAGATCAAAGCAGTGTGTGGGTTCTTGCCATTTGCATGATATGTCAAATCTTTAGTAGAGAAATGATAATCCAGCAATGAGTGGTCAGAAATAATTAAATTGCTCATGAAGGTGGTGACAGCGTATTTCAGAACATGACCGGCAAAAAAGTGTGAGAAAGTAGACTCAAGTTGAGTCAAAACAGTCTGTGTTGCTCACACGGTGAGTCACACTTCACATGTCCAATATATACTGCTAGACACTCCCGACAAGAGCTGAGAGTGGAGGTTGGTCAAAAGTCATATTACACAATCATAACATGTAGCAAGTGGCGAAAATCAATATGAACTCAGCTGCTTTCTACACACTCAGTCATAATTATTTGTACAAGTTGTAATACTTCACTGAGACCACAGGTAAATGACATCTCTCTCATATAACACATACAAAGTCATGTACTCCCCCTCCCCTCCTTCACTTTTGCATTCACAGCATTTCTTTTGTTCCTCTGCTAAAACAAGCAAATTCAACATTGAAGGGGACAGGGCAAAGAAAGAAAGGGAGCATTACAACATTTATTCATGACTGAGCATGTAATCTTGAGTACTAATCATGTTCAGATCTAGCCCACTATAGTGTAACCTGCAAACGCGGACGTATTTCCGGCTGTCGGAGAGAAGCGACAGCTGGAAATACGGCCGCATTCGCCGGCTAACTATAGTGCTGGGTTGAAAAAAAAATTACTAACAGTGCCTTTGGGTAGTTTTACTTTGATAATTCAATAATCATGAATCTAATGTTTTCAACAGAATGAGATTGCTGATCTCATCACTGCAGATACCGGCAAAACAACTGCTGATGCCATGGGCAGTGTACAAAGAGGATTGCGTAAGTGAACTTGTATGTAACTTGACATTGTGCAGTTCCAGAAAAAATCCATACCCACCCCAAGGAAGGTCTTCAGAAATTCCTAGGGGGAGGGCGGTCTTAAAAGTCAAAATTTTAGAAGCAAAGTATGAAGCTAAACTGGGGGAATGGGGGGGTGCAAAACAAAAAACCTTCCATAGAGGGAGTATGGATATTTTCTGGAACTGCACATTAAAAGGCAAATTTTATAGAAGGCAAGTGAATGTATTGATTGATTGTGTTGGCTGACTCTTCTTCAGAGGTTGTTGAGCATGCCTGCTCCATCACATCACTGCAGATGGGTGAAACAGTGTCCCAAATCACCAAGGACATGGACACCTATTCATACAGAGTTCCCCTCGGAGTCTGTGCCGGAGTCACACCGTACGTACACTGCATTGCACCTTTAAATTAAGGGACGGGGAGAGGGCTGGGAGGTGGAAGCTGGGAGAACAAGAGGAATCTGGGCGATCCTGGTATTTAGCGGAGGAAATGGGAAACAATATGTATATTTTTATACCATGCCCAGAATAGGAAACCTCAGGATACAAACATTATAACACAACAGAAAAACAAACCGGCTTGGAAAGCCTTATAACGTTACTACGAGTAATAAGCAGAAATGAAGTAAAGGGCGTTCCTAGAATGGGCAGCATGTATATTTTGCAATAGAAACAGCGCAGAGCTAAGCAGGACCTCTCATCAAAGATAAGAATGTACTAAATTTTAAACGTCTCAGGTGCTGGACAAGTATATTTTTTTTGTGTGTGGTACTCTTTGTAAAATGGACTGAAATACTGAAGACCCATTATGTACTGACAGTGATTGGGTAATGTAGTTGGGGCACTGAATAACTGCCGTGATTAATTCTCAAAGTCCTATAAATTTCTAATATTTTACGAAATCTTGTTGTTTCATTGTGTTCTTTCAGAAAATACCCCCTCCCACCCCCTGAAAGGTATTGGAAAATCCAGGGATAAGAGGGTTGGAGTCAAAGACCAACAAATCTGAAGGATACTGTGAAGCTAATGTGGGACTTCTATAGGGGTAGAAGGGTCTTAGTAAAAGTCCCTCTCCTTGTTCAAATGACCTCCTCCCCTCCCTCCAAAGGAAGTGAATGCTCTGGATTTGAGTACAGTTGAACCTGTCCACAACGGCCACCTTGGGGACAGAAGAAAGCGGCCGTTGTGGAGAGGTGGCCGTTATGGGGAGGTGGGGGTGTAATATGACACCTTTTTTTCAGGAAGTACAACATGTTTATTGTGCCAAGTTCATGCTTACTGTAGCCTATAATGACAATCCAATCTTAAATAATATATATATACATAAAAAACACAATAAAACGTAAATAATGTTTTGAATCAAAATGTTAACCGGAAAGACGAAACGAGCAAGGTTCGCAACATTCGCTATATTATTGTAGACAATTTATGCTTTCTCCAGCATATAAATGGCACACAATTAAAATACGTATATTTTTAAAATGGATACAGAAACGTAATTTTCTGAAGACAAATGTCGAATACTGCATCAGTTTATAGAAAAAGGTTTTTACACATGAAAAAGAACTGTATACTGGCCGTTGTCGAGAGGTTATTTTGGCAGTTGGGGACGTGCTTTAGTGGCCGTTGCCGTTGTAGAGAGGTGGCCGTTGTAGAGAGGTTTAAAAAAGAGGTAATGTATGGACTGTCCGCCAGGACAAAAAAATGGCCGTTAAAGAGAGGTGGCCGTTAGTGGAGGTTCGACTGTAATCAAATAAGTGTTACCTTTTACTCTTCTTAGGTTCAATTTCCCAGCGATGGTCCCACTGTGGGTGAGTAGAATTTTTACACAGAAATGTCTGCAATGATCTGCTTACATCTTTTTCGTTCTCTGTTGTAGTACATGACATGGAAATGTTCAAAGTTTCCCTTAGTCACATCTTACCTATTGGTTAGCTCATCGGATGTTCAATCTTGACTCCCTTAGCTTTGATCAGCATCTAATTTCCCCTTGCAATATGCGGATTGACGACTATATCAAACATACACGTACAAGACCACAAGAAAAGGGAGATGATCGTAGAAAAGATATCTCAATGCTTAAATGATTTCAACCAACTAGTACCATGAAAAAAACAACTATTACAAATATGCATGTATATGTTTGGGCTGAATAAATATTTAAAGGATTGATATAGCTGGTAGTTTAATCCAGTCTTTTGAACCTGTCCTCCAGTAAATTTCGTCAAAGTATTAAAGGTAAGCACTGGTACATGAGGCAGTTTATTCCTGCAACTTGCAATAATATTATTTGCAGTTCCAGAAAATGTCCACACTCCCCTGGTTCCTGTTTTCCACCCCCCTCCCCAGGAAATTCCAGTTTAGCTTCTTTCTTTGCTTCTAACATCTTGGCTTTTAAGACCCCCCCCCCCCCCCCCCAACGAATTTCGAATGACCTTCCTTGGGGTGGGTATGGATTTTGTCTGGAACTGTTAATTTTAATTTTCAAATTGTGTTGTCTTTATAGATGTTCCCTATGGCATTAGTTTGCGGCAATACCATGGTTCTTAAACCATCTGAAAGGAACCCTGGAGCTGTTATGTTCATCATGAAGCTTGCGCAAGAGGCAGGCATCCCTGACGGCTGCATTAATGTTTTCCATGGCACTGTTGAACGTAGGTTTTCCTTGCCTTTTACTCAATTTACTACCTGTGTCTGTGAGCTAATTGGGAAAAGGGGGGAGGGAGGGGGGAGGAACATCCCCTTTCCCTCCCAGCCCCAAGAGCATCAAAGCTACGGCAGTGGTGATGATGATGATGATCATATTTATTCAATCAATCCATTGATCAATAAACTTTATTTATCCATGGTAGAAATTAAAGCTAGAAAGCTTATGGGGCTGTGCCAAAATGAAAAAGATAAAAATAGAAAGCTACCATCATTATCATCATAAAATCAGTAACAAATTTGCATACTACAATAGTACAAGTAATTGAAATAGCATCGGGGTATTTACATCACAAGATCATAACAACATTCAAAATTTCCTGACCCTCGCTCTACCACTTGATCCATATCTCAGATAAGTACAAAATCTAATCATAAGACAGTATACAAAATCTGTGTCCACATGTTGTATGGTGGAATGTGACTCGGCTTTAAAGTGCAAGGTTGCATCAGTACATCAAATGCAAAAGAAAGCTATTAAAGAAATAATACTGAAATACACAATGAATAATAATACAAAATACAGCATAGGTGGGCAATATGGAAGGCAACGAAATCATATCAAATGGTTGCTCCTTATTTGATGGGGGAGGTATGGAAACCTTTTGGAACTACACAGTGTACTAAAACTTTATTTAGTTTTCAGGGTTTGGCTGTAAAATTCTGCTAAAATTTCAAGGATCAAGGAATTCGAGTTCTTCCCTAATGACATGCACTACTTTGCTGACCTTCTTGCTTTCATTCATTCACAAGGATGTTAGCCTTTCATTTTTTGTTTACTGATTGCTTTAATGTTATTTTATTTACAGCTGTCAGATTCATCTGTGAACATCCTGATATCAAAGCCATTTCATTCGTTGGCTCAGACAGGGCTGTAAGTACCTTTAGCCAAGTGATTTTAGCTGAAATTATAATAAAAGTGATGGAAAGTTTATAAGGTGGATCTTTGTTTACACATTTAGCGTCATGAACACACATTAGCTTAAATGACAAAATTAGCTACTTTCTAATGAATGCACTCCACAGATTGAACAAGCTTTTGAAACTTAGTGCTCTCTGAAAATTTGAGGATGATAATTATGTTAGTAAGGTTTTGACAAATGAACACTTTCACTAGTCACGTCTGAAAAGTTCTTTGTTTTCTTGTCTTGAAACGTGATATGCTTGACTTGATACATGATGCACTTGAGTTGGGAAACCTTGATAGTACTCATTTAAGCTTTTGAGTTTCAAGGATGAAGGCTCGAGGTGCCAAGCTTCAAGGGACTGTCAACCTACTTTTACCTGGTACTGCATGGCTACCACCCAGCCCTTAGCCTTTTTCTACCTGCATCCTCCATAAAAATACTAATCCCAAATAATGGATCCCAGTAGTAAAGCCACCAAGCCCTAAAGCACTGATCTTTCTGTCTTGGGGCCCTTTAAGAGCCCTGCATTTTACAGCCCTGCACCCTGGATCCCAACCCTGGGTTCTGTCCATAATATCGGTAATCTTCCAACAAGCCCCATCTTTGAAACTTTGTTGGAACAGTGTATCATTCACTTGGTGGTTTCTTTTCTAAATTCCCACTGGCGTATTATTGTCATAAGTAGCTGAACAATCAGTTTTTTCTCTTATTCCTTGCCAGGGAAAATTCATTTACGAAACTGGTTCAAAGAATGGAAAGAGAGTTCAGTCAAACATGGTAAGCTAATACACTGATGGTGACATTTTTTTTCCAAATTCAACAATAACACTTAACTCAAGGTGCACTCCAGGATACTCTTACCTTTGCACACAAGACTATTGCAAGATCAACACTTTCTGTAGACCATCGAAGGATCCTCTTAGTATGTTAGCAATACAATGGACAAGTATGATTCCAAGTATCACAATTCAATCCAAAATTGCAAGATGACTAAGGCTTCTAAACAGACATCCCACCAAAATCAACCATTGACTACCCCTGAAAGCTGCAGACTCGACAATAGGTTACAAGGGGTTAGTTTTTAATTAAAAGAAACTGTGGTGCTCTGTCCCCCGGGGGGGGGGGGGGGGGGTGGGGTGCGTTATAGGAGAACCAGACGTGCCGAAAGAGGTGGCAAGTCCAAATGCATTAACCTGCTGGTTTTTTTTTTATTATTCATAGCAACGACACATACAAACAATACTACGTTACATGACTATTTGAGTTACACTACTATTACTACATTACATTACATTGCTTGACCTACTTACAGAAATTGTAATTACATTGCTTGTATTCTTTTTAACTAATTACGAAATAAATACACGTGCTACGTCATCCTGCATACGATGCTAACACAACACACACACACATACACACACACGCACCCCACCCACACATACAAGAGATAATAAAAGATTCCCCTTACTCAACTTTCATACTTAAAGTGCTTCACGCATCGTAGTTGCTGAGAGTGGTCCACTTAGCTCTATATTTTTCGTAATTAGAATTTCTAATGGCTATTTGTCTTTCACATTTGATCTTGCTGTCTAGTAAGGCAAGAAAGACCTTTAAATTTGAAGTCTCAGACTGGTTTCTTGCAAGAAAAACATGATATTTAGCAATAAGAAGATAATGGTTTAACGCGTAGAAGGTGGTCGTTTCAGGTTTGTAACCGTACAGGATTTCAGTATTCCTAGGACTAATGTTGTCAGAGCGCTTAGCATTCCGCCACATCATTATGTCTTTCCAAAAGATTTTAACGTCGAGGCATTCGCAAAGCATGTGAATAAGCGTTTCGTTCGGAAAGAGGCAGCGTTCACATTCTGGAGAAGCCTTTATATTCATTTTGTAAAGAGAGTGATTAGTGGGTATGATGTTATGAATTAGTTTGAATTGGAAGCTCCTCAGTTTGTTTTCGACTGTGACTTTGAAAGGAAGCTCGTATACTGCCTTTACATTCAACCCTTGTTTTCTAAGATTGATTTCAACGATGGGGGGAGAAAAGGATCTTTCTGCAAGTATCACACGGGCTTTTTTTGTAGAGGAGATGTCAAGGGATGGAACTGGTTCGTTATCGCCGTTAATGAGATTACCTACGATTTCGCTTTTCCAAATTTTAGGGATTGCCGCAAGAACACCAGCATAATCGAGAAAAGTAGAGCGAACGCTATATTTGCATTTGAAGTTTTCGAACGAAAGGAACTGGCCATGGATGTTTAGGAGGTCGCTTATTTTCAAAATGCCTTTATTAGCCCATGATCTATAATAAAACGATTTTCCGTTTATCTTTATAAACCGATTGTTCCAAATGATTTCTTGTTTATATTCATTTGCGTTACGTGGATCTTTGGAATTGAGCTCTTGCCATACAGCTAAAACGTCTTTATAAAAAACAGAGAGATTTTTGAGGTCGAGTAATTTAAGATCGTAGTTACATTGAAATAAGAGAGTTCCACCGACCTTACCTAAAAGCGAATCAAGGAGGGCACACCAATGGCGGTCATTTGCTAGACAGTAACGATTAACCCACGAAGTCTTGAGCGATTTAACAACGTCAGCAAAATTGAGCATATTAAGACCGCCGTGGCTTATTGGGCCGGTCAGAGTTTTTCTTTTGACTTTATCTGGCTTAAATTTCCAAATAAAAGAGAAGATATTGCTGTTGACTTCTTTTACAAATTCTTTGGGAACATTTAATACGGAACAACTATAAACAAGTTTGGCGAGAGCTAAGTTTTTGACGATGGCAATTCTGCCTAAGATCGTTAAATGTCTACTTGACCAAGTATTTAGAACTTTTTTGAGTTTGGCAAGCCTCTCGTCGAAATTGATTTTATTCCCAACCTGAACATGATAAGGAAAAGCGATTCCAAGCGCAATGACGTATTGCTTCGGCCATGAAATGCCAAAAGGTTCTTCTTTGGCTAATCGGCTTTTCAAAGGACCAAGCCAAAGACCCTCGGTTTTAGACTTATTGATTTTCAAGCCGGAAAGGTCACCGAACTGATCGAGAAGAGTATGTAGGGACACCGCGGATGAATCGTCGCGAATGAAAGCGGTGGTGTCGTCAGCGTACATACTGAGTTTAGTGATCTTATTTCCGTTTTCAAGTCCTTTGATTGATTCATCGATTCTTATTTGGTGGGCGAGTGGCTCCACAGCTAGAACAAAGAGTAAACCTGAAAGAGGACAACCCTGTCTAACACCCCTTTGGAGAGAAAAAAATTCCGACGAGTAGCCATTATTTACAACACAGCTAGAAATGTTGGTGTAAAACGTTTTGATCCAGTTGAGGAAACTTGGACCGAAATTCATAGTGTTAAGCACTTTAAAGAGAAAGTCCCATTCTAAAGAATCAAAGGCCTTTTCAAAGTCAAGGAAAAGTATCATTCCGTCCTTGTTTTCATATTGTTCAATTATATCCGAAATTAAGCGAATATTTTCACCAATAAATCTACCTTTGATGTACCCAGTTTGATCACCGTTTATCAAGTACGGAAGTACTTTCTCTAAACGTTTCGCAATACATTTGGTTGCTAATTTGTAGTCTGTGTTTAGAAGGGAAATAGGGCGCCAATTTTTTTAACAGAAGAGGATCTTTATTCTTTTTTGGGATCAGGGAGATGATTCCTTGACTCTGAGAGATAGAAAGTTCTCCTAGTGAGGCACTGTGATTGAAGCAGTCTATCAAAGGACCAGAAACATCGGGCCAGAAACGAAGGTAAAATTCTGCTGTTAACCCATCTGTGCCAGGAGTCTTGTTAGGTTGAAACGTTTTCAACGCGGCAAGGCATTCCTCTGCGGTTATCAGACCTTCGCAAAGGTCTTGCTTTGTGCTGTCTAGTTTTGGTAAGGATTCACAATCGAAAAAGGTAGAAAAGCGTTCAGCTGAAAGCTGGTTTTGAGAGGTGTAAAGCTGATTGTAAAAATTTTTCATGGCGGTTAATATAGTTTTTGGATCCTCTACAGTGCTACCGTCAGGTGTCTTCAGCTTTGTTATATGTTTCTTTACATAACTTCTTTTTTCTAAGTTAAAAAAGTATTTGTTGCATTTTTCTCCTAATTCATACCATCTAGCCCTACTCCGGATAATAGACCCTTTAGTTTTTTGCACAGCAATTTCATCTAATTCGATCTTGAGTTTTCTAGCCTTGTTTACAAGGGAGCTATTTTCTGGGGTTTCGTCGATACGTGAGTTGATTTTCTCTAGCTTTTGGAGGAGTTTCAATTCCGTACTTCTTTCAGCGTTGGCTTTCTTTTTCGCAAAACGAATTGCAAATATCCGGATCTCCATTTTCAACATTTCCCAAAATAACCTTTTATCAGCAACATCCTTGTGTTTTTGGGCGGCGTGTTTGATGATGAAGCTCATTTTTGTGACGAAATCTTCATTTTCTAAGAGTGAATTATTAAATTTCCAGGAGTCTGGGCCTCTTTCTTCTTGTTTGTCTTCAGGCTTGATCGAGATGGTGACAGGGGAGTGATCTGAATCATGATAGGCGGAAATGTCGGTTTTCGAAACGCGGCATAATAAATGCTTCGAGATGAGCCAGAAATCCAGTCTACATTTGATTTTCCCGGAGCTATTTCTCCACGTAAACTGTGTATCATGTGGATGTTGTTCTCGCCAGGGATCGACTAGGTCATAGTTGCAACGGAGTTCGTCGATGGAATGTATTACACTTTTTTTGAATTGAATGTCTTTACCTCCAAATTTATCGGAAGCGGACAGTGGGCAGTTAAAATCTCCACCAATAAGAATTTTGTCAGTTTGCTGGCCACGAATAGAATCGGTTATCTTCTGAAAAAATGAAATTTGCTGGTTTTGGTCGTTTGGGGCATAAATATTAACGAGGCACAATTCGTCTTCGTTGACGGTGGTGTTTACAATAATAAATCTGCCGTTTTTATCCGCAGTAACATTCGTCACCTCTTTACTGAGCGAGGGACTGAAAAGAATCATAACACCTCTACTGTGTTTTGAGCCGTGCGCAAAGAAAATGTCGCCTCCCCATTCTGCTCGCCAAAAATTTTCCAAGCTAGCATCGCTGTACGTCTCTTGCAGAAAAATTACATCAAATTTTCTTATATGAAGACACCGGAAAAGTTTTCTTCTTTTGATAGATTTGTTGAGGCCTCTTGCATTAAGAGAAACAGCATTTAAGGTCATATACACACTAGATTTATGAATTTCTTTCTAACGCAATTCATGAACCACAGCTTGCAACGTTCGATAGCGTTTAGCCTTGCGATGGAAATGTTTTGTGCAGATGGTGCGCTGACAACAATTTACAATACGTTGAGTAAGGCGGGTACAAATCACGATGAGTACAACAAGTGTGCTATGGCAACTAACACTTAACATAATAGAAACACTAATTAAACTGCGAAGCAGCTTATTGTATAGAAGGGAATAAGTGCCATTTTTTAAAGGCATGTTGAAAAGAGACAAAACCCTCCTACAAAACTCTCCGCCAAAATTTAAATAATTAATTGATGAAGCGAAAGGGAAGCGAGGGTTTTGAAAGGGAACGTTTGAATAATGTTATGTTACATGTGGGAGAGGGTGGGAAAGAAAAATATTTGATTATAACCTAACGAATATTGTCCAAATCTTCGACTTCATATACTCTATGTACTTGATCGCTTTGGGACTTCCTGGCGAAAATTTTGCCGTCAATGGTCCAGGCGCTATGCCAGTTGTTGATCTTTTTAACTTTTCTTACTTTAGCGAACAGTTCACGCCTATAGTTAGTTAAGTTCTCATTAATATAAACAGCTCCTGCATTATGAAAATAGTTGTTTAAACTTACTGACTTCAGGTGCTTCTTGGATTTATAGAGTTCATTTTTGGCTTTGTATGATCTGAATCGTACAATGATTGGTCTTGGACCGCCGTTAGATCTTCTCGTAGCCATTCTATGACAGATGTCGATGTCATTGTTGACAATATGTACATTGAGAACCTTTCCAAGCTTGATGATCTTGTCAGACAGATTTTCTTCTGAAGACTCAGGAATGCCGTGAATTTCGAGATTATGTTTTCTAGTGTATTGTTCTAAATCGTCTATTTGGCATATAGCGGTGTCCAGATCGCTTTTAAGACCATCTAGATCGTCGTTTAAGTCGGCAACTTCATCTTCTGCTTTGCGAACTTCTTTCTTGAGCGAGCTCACATCTTGTTTCAGCTTGTTATTCTCCGCCTCTAATTTTTCCAGTTTGTCGATGTGGAACTCTAGAGACTTCTGCAGTTCTTCGTGTTGCTTGCGCAAAGCTCTGTTCTCTTTAAGAAGCTCGTCAGTGTTCCGTTGTATTTTGTTCAGTGCGATCCAGATACTCGACAGATCGGCATGCTCGACCATGTGCTCTGTAGTCTTTGCAGTCTTATTTGGAGGAATTTCGGACGAGCTGCTGCTACTAGGCCTTTCAACTCTCTTCCCTCCAGTGATGGGCGGACTTTCGTCGCATTCGCTTACCTTTTCAGCCATTTATTACGAAGCGGAGAGCTACACAGGACGGACTACTCAAAAACGCTGCCGTCCATCTTGGCTCTCCCCCAGGACTGCATAAACCTGCTGTTGGTAATACTGATGCATGTTATGACAACTGATTTAATCATTTATTAATAGAAATTTTTTTTCTCTCTCAAAGGGAGCCAAAAACCATGGAGTGGTTATGCCTGATGCGAACAAGGAGAATACTATCAACCAGGTTTGACTCACTTTGTACTCCAAACTGATTGCCCCAAGAGTTTTAATTTATCACTTTTTCGTTTCCATTAACTACTGCTGTTACAAGTGTGTAAGTTGATTTAGAGCTAATAGCAGTCTCATCGCTAAATGACCTTTTCAAACCTGCCTTCAAACAATCATTGATCAGCTGAATATACAACATGTATAGATAATGTTATTTTCTTGTGACTAACATATATTTTTGATATTTCAGCTTATTGGAGCAGCGTTTGGAGCTGCAGGTCAAAGATGCATGGCCCTTACCACTGCCATATTTGTTGGCGAAAGCAAAGACTGGATTCCAGATCTCGTAGCCAAGGCAAAAGAACTCAAAGTTAATGAGGGTACTGTTTCACAAGTCCTTTTGGTTTTGATAGAAAGAAAATTTCCATCAGTTTTTATGTCAGTAAAAATCTATGTTTCTTTACAAATCCTTCCGCTTTGGTTTCAAGGGCAATGTTATGTAGCTTTCCTCACTGATGCTCTTTTGGCTTGTCGTTGGGGAGGAAAGATTGCACGGCGAGCCAAAAGAGCATATACGAGGGAAGCTAAATGTCTATAAGATTTTCCAGTTGTTTTTGGTCAAAAATTTGGTAAAATTTGTTTGACTGACCGACTGACGGTTTGAGTGACTGTCTGTTTGACCGACTCGCTGTCTGACTGACTGACTTGTTGTCTGTCTGTTCGTCTGACTGACTGGCTAACTGACCGTCTGACTGGCTTATTAGGGAGCTTATGCAACGACGACGGCAACGACAACGCTGCAAAACAATAGGTTTGATGAGCAAAAACAGCCGCTCTGCACGTGCGTTTTACATTTTGGTACTTTTTTTTGCCGTCCTCTGCAAGACAACAACGTGAAATAACCGCATTTAAGGGTTTGTGGAGATTGTGAACGCACGACGGTGAATTTTTCATTTTCTTTCTTAACTTGTACGCCACTCCTACCAATTTGGTTCCTGGATAGTTCGCCATTTTTGTAAAAGTTGAGCGAGTTGAAATAATCGCGAAGTAGCACGAGTGAAATAAAGATTTATCTTCAGGTGACGTTGTCGTTACCGTTGCCGTCGTCGTTGCTTAAGCTCCCTATTGACTGACTGACTGACTGATTGACACTCATTTGTACTTTGTTTCCTTCCTGTAGGTCACCAACCAGGAGCAGACCTCGGACCTGTTATTACCCCAGCAGCAAAGGAGCGCATCTGTAATCTGGTGCAGTCTGGAGCAGACCAGGGAGCCCAGGTAGGAACGGCTTGGTATCGGTAATCGTGAGATTTCACCAACAAATCTCAAATTACTGTATTTACTCAAAAAAGAGCCTCCAGGATAGGCAGCCCCTTTGCACGTTGGTTTGATCGGCACGACTTTGATAGTTGTTAGAATATTGTAAAAATAATCGGTTTAGCGCGGAATGTTTATTTTGCTAACAAATCTCGTTTCTTTGTTTCATAGATTGATTTAGATGGCCGCGATATCAAAGTAAAAGGTTACGAGAAAGGAAACTTTGTTGGACCAACGGTTGTGTCAAATGTTACAGTAAGTGACTGTGAGAAGCGTTACATGTTAGTATGGCGTTGGTAAACGTCAATGTCCCGTTAGACTAGAAACAACTCCTTTTCTTAGGGATAGTGAAGGTGAGGGAAACACGCGTGGGCGTTGCGTCGTCTCGCGAGTGGCAATTTTCGCGCGCGATCGCGTGTATCACTTGTTTTACTATCCCAAAGAAAAATAAGGGATTGTTTGTTGTCTGATGTCCTGTAACAGTGTAAAATGTTAAGATGCATCAGCACTGCCGTGGTCAGTGTGTCCATGGAAAGGTAGCAGAAAGTTTCGCCCCGTATTTCGCCCCTGCGTAGCAACAGCAGTCACTGGGCTTTTGAAATTTGATTAAAATTAGCGGGCGAATTCGATACACCGACGGTGCGAACTCGGTTAAATGCAAGGGTCGAACTCGAAATGTGAGGGGCGAACTTGAAAAGTGGGGGGTGAACTTGAACGGGTCGAACTCGACAGGTGGCGAAACCTCCATAATTGCATGGAAACAATGAATGAAAACGGACTGAAAATCGGAAAAAGAATAAAATGCAAAGGACCGCAAACGAAAATGCTGCAAGTATACGCAGGATCTGTGAAAGATCTAATCAGCCAAAAATAAACATAAGTAGCTCAAATAACTGTAAGGCTGATCGGACTGCGTAGAAAACTTAACACGACAGCGACATGATAGAGACCAAATGCAACCATGCACAGCTGTTTCGAGCTGGTTGGCTCTCGTCAGCACGGTGTAGCACAGCAAAAAGTACAACAACCAACGCGAGGTCAGTTGCGAGTCCTAACAACTTGTGGAGTTGCTGAAGGTAGATTTTCATCGTCACGTAAATTTCTCTCCTCAGACGTAAATTTATCTGGTTTTACGCGCGTAAATTAAAAAAAAAGAGGCAACGTTTTAACGCCTACAAAAACGTAGAAAAGTTTAGCGCTGTTCAGCTATTTTACCCTTAGCTAGACGGCTCAAATAGTCTGTACTATTTTGTTGTTTGCACATATCAAACAAGTTTTTAAAATTTATCTTCTTATGCACATTTAAGGACGGTGCCTACTAATACAGGAATTTTTTGGACAATTATTTTCACTATGCGGGAAGAGCAGATTTTAGTATGGTCTACTGGAATCCTAAAAGAAAATTGGTGGTTGCAGGACACTTTTAGAGATAATTAAGCAACAATTATTCTAAAAAGCAGTACAATACGAAGCAATGTATGGCGTTTTTTTCGAAATTGAAGCTTTATTATCTCTGAAAAATGCATGGTTACCCCCAGTCTTATTTTTGGATATCAAGAGCACTTGCTAAGTTCTGCTTTCTCCGCATGGTTTTAAACCTCGCAAAAAATATCCCTGTATCAGTAGGCACTACCCATGGGAAACCCGAGGATCTCTAGATGTGCAGAACGTATGCGCAGTAACAATAGCAGCGCACCGTCCTTAACTTATTGTACCTGTTTATTTCAGCCGGAAATGACGTGCTACAAAGAGGAAATCTTTGGACCTGTTTTGATCACAATGAATGTGGATACCCTTGATGAGGTAATTGCGCTCAACCCTTAAACCATTAATATCAAAGAACAAAGTCTCCTATTTTATTCCCATTCTTTTCTTATAAAAGTCCTGGGAAGAGGTTGTACAAGTATCCAGAAAATTCACCTTGGGCGATCATATCCTTAATTCTCATGGCCTCGTGGTTTGAATAAGCACTGGCATTACCAGAAGAAATTTGATGCGGAGCGCTTTTAAGGCTTGCAGGGTTAATAGGCATCGACCTTAAACTGGAAACTTAAGTTACCAGGACGATCCCGAGATGCGCAGAACGTATGCGCAGTACCAAAAGTTTGCGCCGTCCTTAAGTAGCCTACCATGTAGCCGCCAGTATGAACGCAAAATTTAAGGACACGATTGCAGTCGAAAGACAGAATCTTTATCAATGCAAAGGCAAGAGAGAAGGGTGAAGAGAAATTGCATATAGCAAGTTTACCTTTACGTCCAATTCCTGTAAACAGGTTTGTAAGAAAGGAATTAATTTACGTTCAACGTAAAGGGACCAGGGAAGCAGGGATGGCGTAGTGTAGTGGTGAGAGCACTCGCCTCTCACCAATGTGGCCCTGGTTCGATTCCCGGACTCGGCGTCATATGTGAGTTGAGTTTGTTGTTGGTCCTCGTCCTTGCTCCGACAAGTTTTTCTCCAGGTACTCCGGTTTTCCCCTCTCCTCAAAAACCAACTCTTCTAAATTCCAATTCGATTTGGAAAGTGTCCCCAATAAGTGCTCTGCGATAAAGACATTGACACTTAAATTTATTTATTTATTTATTTATTTATTATTTATTTACTATGTCTGTCTAAAAATAGCTCAACTGGAAATTACCCTTGTGCTTACAAGGGCAGTTTCTCTGTCCTTTATGTTCTCTTAACTTAACAGTGCCTGAGAGGGTTTCAAGGTACTCCAGTGTCTTGCCCTTCTTTCTTACGTCATTGTACTAATTTCTGTTCGTTTAATTTCAAGGCTATTGATATTGTGAACAAGAACCCGTATGGAAATGGCACCGCGATCTTCACCAACTCGGGATCCGTAGCTCGCAAATACCAACACAAAGTGGATGTCGGCCAGGTTTGATTCCTTGATATCGCTTGTCTTTAATTATAATCATTTAAAGTGGCATTATCCAGATCTTGTTGTGTTTTGATCAAAACTGCGCCAATTTGACGGAGTACACTCTTTTCTTATATATTTAAGAACCTTTTTATAAAAGAATGTTAATACTGAAATTGACCCAGATTTTAAGAACGTGCTAAGAACTTACACAAGCTGCGACTAAGAGGTAAAGCATTTTTGTTCAGTTCTGCAACCGTTTTTGCATCGCTGCGTTCCTCTCTGGGGAAGGTTTTTGGTGCTAGGCCGCTCGATCGTTTTTCTGAGTGAATACCATAGAATATCCCATGTTAGGCAGTAAATACTATTCGTGAATGGTTGTAAAAGGAGGAGCTGAGCGAAGAATATGCTGGAAGCGAAATGATATATTTTCTCATGTTGAGATGACGAGAAAGACACATCTTGTCATATCACAAGATTTATTTCAGGAACACAGCTCGATAGTGAAACACTCGCAACTACATCCAACAAAAGAATGTATTCTGCTATCAGTGTCTGGGGCATCTAAATTCAACAGAAGCTCATTAACTGAATTTTTTTGTCGAATACAGCCAGTAGACGGTGAAGCAACGTTTACACACACTATAACTTGCATTACACTAACCAAACACCAAATGCGTCACAGATCAACATGATCACACTGCAAAGTTTCCGACACTATTGTTGATAGCTTGCGGTTAATGCTCAGAGATTTTCAGCAATGTTCAGAATATTTCTTTAATGCACTAATAACCTCAAAAGACTTGTTCCAGCTTCGCGAAAGAAACAGTTTCAAAAGTCTGCTTTTGATATGTTACTGTACTTATGTTGCCCAGCAGACAAACTCATCATGCGTTACCATGGTGACACGTAACCATAGTAACATGTTTTCTCCTCAGATTGGTGTCAATGTCCCCATCCCAGTTCCGCTTCCAATGTTCTCTTTCACTGGGTCACGTGGATCTTTCTTGGGAGATTCGCACTTTTATGGAAAACAGGTAACGTGTTGAAATTTTAAGGTTGCTGTAGTCGGGGAAAAACTGTTTTCCCTCGCGATCATGAAGAAGAAATTTACATCAATTTTGTATTAGGTTAAAGAGGTTTTAATTCCTGTCTCAACGAGAAAATCAGTGTATTTTGTTGTCCACTTTATACTGGGTTTGACAAATTTGTTCTTGTTGGCTTCTTAATGCGGTTTGAAAGTATGTACAGGAATGAATTAACTGCCGTGGCGTTGTGATCCCATTTCTTTTTGTGGTTGTTTTTTGTTTTGTTTTCATCGTTTCTTTTCTAAGTCACTCGACTCGGACATCCGCCTTTTCTCTGAATTCTGATTGGTCCATTGCGAAGTTTAAGTCTGTTGTGATTGGCCAGAGGAAATACCTTCGTTTCGCGCACTTTACGTCTCACTGAGACCGGCAGAGTAAGACTGAGGCGAGGGTAAACGTGGCAGTATCCTTGCTTCCCAACTCTCCCCGCGACCTTTAGAAAACAAATGACTCTTTTGCAGGTAGCCATAGAAAAGGACGGTGCCTACTTTTGCTACTGCGCATCCGCTCTCCGGATCTTCAGACGGCCAGAGAAAGTCGGATTTCTTAACGGCGATGCCTGCTAAAACAGATATTTTTGCGCGCTTTACAAGTACGCAGGAAAAGCAGATATTGGCAAGGGTTTTTGGGATACGAAAAGAAAATTAGCGGTGACCACGCATTTTTTAATTTGGCAAAAAAAGTGCCACGCATTGCTTTTTAATTTAGCGCTTTTTAGAATTCTTGTTGCTTAATTATCTCTTTAAAAAAATGCGTGGTTACCCCCGATTTTCCTTTTTGGATTCTAATCGCTCTTGCTAAGATCTGCTTTTCCCGCATAGTCATAAACTGCACAAAAATACCTCTGTATTAATAGGCACCGTCCATAATTGAGGGACTGGTTATGAAACCTTACCATGAAAAGAATGGTGCAGCAATTTATGTTGGAAGGGCCGCGACCGTGCACAATCCTTTACGGTTAAATATCTTAACAGGAACGTTTCTATTGGTCAGTTGTTCCTATACATTTCAAAATCTATTGTGGCTTTGTGCACGGTCAAGGCCGAAAAAGCTAGCAAAAAAATATAACAAAGAAGTTTGCCAGGCTTCATAACCATTGCCTTTTAACTATGATGTAGCTAAATTATAGATATTTTTTTATTTTATTTTATTTTATTTTTTCAGGGTATCAACTTCTACTTGGATGTTAAAACCATCACGAGTCTTTGGAGAGATGAGGACGCTGAAGCAATGAAGGCCCCAACTGCATTCCCCACCATAAAATAAACCATACAAACATTGTATTTGAACAAGAAACTCTCATCTCTGAAATATTTACACGCAGTAAAACTGTTGGACAATAGTCCACAACAACAAACATGGAACTACGGTGAATATTGACGCAGGGAAGGACAAAATTAATCAATAGTCGAATTCTGTATGTGGTCTCGCTAGGAAATCAAGACAACCCTTAGACAGCATGTCCCTAGGCTAGGGCGCATCATATCTAGGTGTTTAACAGGTCAAGTGTACAACTTATTTAACAGATTGCGAGACCGGGTGAATGGAGTGCTGACCAAAATAGTATTCTAATCATCTGAATTTAACAATAAAGAGTCTTTTCCTACGATCGGCAGTGGTTGTGATGATGTTATCTTTGAAAAGCCGCTGAAGTTTTCTGCATGAAGAGTCTCCCGTAGTTTTGTCAACTCGCTTAATCTTGAAGAATTTTCGTGAGATTGACAGCCAGACAGCTTGTGTGACCCATCGGCTACGAATTGTCATGTTGACATGATGATAGTGATGATGATAATGATAATGATGATGATGATGATGATGATGATGATGATGATGATGATGATGATGATGATGATGATGATGATACCTTAAATCAAAGAGTCTTGCTCTTGTTGGGAACATTAGTAAGCTAGAGAAAGTAACATCTCAAAACATCTCGACTTCATTGACCAATCAGGTCAATAACCAGAGACATTTTTAAACCATCAACTGGCGTTCCATAATTTACTTGACTCTGATGATAACTTCCGTTCAGGTCGTCACCTCAAAGAGTCCTTCTCAGGGCTACACCCAGCCGGATGATCATAAGTTAGCTACTTGTGACATGATTCCCGCGTTCAAAATATTAAGGGCCAGTTATTTAAACAGAGTTCAACTTGGGCCGCGACTTAAGACAATCAGTGGGCCTCCAAATCTGTTTCTAAGTGGTTTATTTTTACTAGATAAATAGTTCTCTAGTCTGGGATGCAAGCCTTCTTGTTACCGTCGGCAGTAGGCAATGTTTAGATATGATTGTTGGCAAAGTTGAAAATGGCTTAGAACGTGGTTTTGGTAAACACCGTCTAAAGTGTCTTTTAATAACTGACCCTTACAGTTTAGAGCAAGTAATATTATCATGGAGCAGTTGGCTATTCACAAGTATTAGCGAGGGAGATTTGAACTCGGGACCTGTGGATTAGAAATGTGGCATCCTCACATCTAGTCCACTCCATTGAATTCTTACTGTGCATAATTTCTTACGTCATTAGCGCGCGCACGTTGAAAACTGTGGCCTGTTTTCTTGGATCCTAAGCCTAGCCAATAACTACCGTAATTATTCGAATAAACGCCTCCCTCAAACAAACGCCGCCCTCGAATAAACGCCGCAGGGACAAGCAAAAATATCATTAAACGTCGCCCTCGAATAAACGCCGCCTTCAAATCGCGATCTTTCTCGACATTGCGGCATTTATTCGAGGCATTTATTTATACCAACACTTATCAGCACTGAGACACACGTACCATCCCCGTGGTATGGCCAATACTGTACGCATGCGCACAGCCATATCACCCGGGCAGTGGCAGCCATGGACGGCTGTTTCGCCCTTATTGGGACTATGCCGTGCTGATGAGCCCTAACAAGGGCGAAAAGCTGCCACTGCCCGGGTGATATGGTTGTGCGCATGCGTACGGTATTGGCCATACCACGGGGATGGCACGTGTGTCCCAGTGCTGATAACTGTCATTTATTTATAACCAATGTAAGCAATTCAAGTACCTATCTTTAAAAACAAAAGACAACATTCAATCTAAACCTGTCGTGGAAATTTATTTTTTTCGATTGTAATGTTATTCAGTTCAAAGTGGCTATACTTCATAGCTTTGCTGCTTAGCTCTCTCTCTAAAACTTCTGCGATGCGCAATTCCGTGGTAACAGCCGAGAATCTTGCCGGTACAACTAGTCCAATTTCTCTCTTTCTTTTGCTAGTGACTTTCGCAAATAAGTTGTTCTCAGTGTTTGCGCGCTAGAAGTTATTCAATAAGCGCGACAGACGTTTAAATGACACAATAAATTCACAGTGGTTGTTACAAGGTTTACAATAAACGCCGCATCTTAAGTGCCAAAAATTTAATAAACGCCGCGGCGTTTATTCGAATAAATACGGTAAAAGGTTATTTCCTCCCAAACGAGCAATACAAGTGTAAGATTACAAATTGTTCTCGTTCCACCATAAAAAAAAAGATACAGAAAGAAAAACAGTCAAAAAGCTTTCACAAATGAAGACTTTTAGTAAAAATTGACAATCAAACCTTCCGTCTTTTCTTAAGTGGATTTCCAGTTGCGTTTAAGCATCAATTCGATAAAGTGATGTGATGTGCGTTTTAGCTTATCAGTGACCTTTCCTCCTCGTATTGTGGTTCTGCAGCTATCAAACAAAGCATTTTTCCTTCGCCAGGAACTCTCCAATTTCCACCGTTTTAACTGTCGAGTGCTTCTTAGAAGTTATTCTTTCGATTTATCGCTTCAAAAGGGTTAGTTGACTCTAAAACTTGTAAACAATATGGCCGCCATAAGGAGAGAGCAGTAAACGTATCTCATTGCTCACGCTTCGTCAAAATGGCGGCACACATGCACTGTCTTCGTTGTCAGCTACAAGACAGTTCTCTGCGCCAGTAATGAGGAGAGACGACACGAAGTAAGCGAACAACAAACACTTTACTAAGAACAACAAAGCCTTTTACAAGATGGCGGAGTAAATAAGCAAGCCCACGAGGGGACGCGCGTGATACGCATGCGCGGCTGACAATAACTGCTGGCGCAACTTCTTCTTCTTCTGTGTAAATAGAAAACTAACGTGAACAAAATAAAAGAAACTTAACAAAAAGGGTTGTAACGGATCGTAACTGTTCACTGCAGCAAATAGTTAAACGAACTACTTTTGAAACTGTAGCCTAAAACGCTAGTCGAGAATGTACTCCTGTAAGTATGCTGGAGGTCGACGGGCCCGCTGGGGTCTTGGTTGGGAGGGAACTGGGATAGGAATGGGATCAGTAGCAGAGGAGCTGGTGTCATCTTGCCGTTCGGTGTGGTGCGGGGTGGAGGCTGAAGGGTCTGGGCTAGGCGGGCGTAACAGGTCCGGTGGTGCAGAGGGCTGTTGGCCCGGCTGGGGCTGTTCAGCAATCTCCTCACATTCGTCGTCGTCAAGAGGGACAACAGACTGGTATGATGGAGTTGGAAGGGTGTGTGGTACAGCGTAGCACTCGACTAGTTTCACCTTGTAAGATGTAGCCCTGAGTTGCGAGCCAGAGAACTTCTTAATGAAGCACCATTCCCCATCGATGCTAACAATGATATAGCGGTCACGGGCGCGTGACTTGTCTCGGTCGGACTTTATGTAAACGAGGTCTCCAACTTGCAAGGGTGGGACAGGAGCTCGTGGCCGGTAACCGCCTTTGGCCGCTTCGCTGAAAGGATGGTTGGCTTGACGGGCTTTCTGTTTCGCTAAAATGTGTTGTAAGTCATTGATAGGGATCTGCTCATTGGAGAACTGGTTCCGTTGCGTCCAAAGCTCCCGTGAGGACAGGCCTTGGCTGCGGAGTCGCGAGTTGAGTCGGGCAGTGGCAATGGCAAGACTGAGTTCAGTAACTGGACCTCCGCCGGGCTCCTGGCGTAAAAGCTCTTCTTCAAGCTCCAGCACGGCTCGTTCGGCAACGGGATTTTTGTTGGTGTTTTTAATGCGACCAACTTCAACGGAGATGCCAAGATGTTGTAAGGCGTTGAAGTTTTTCAGCGAGACGAATCCGGGTGCAGGGTCGACACGAATCACAGCTGGGGGACCATCGAGGGGGTGTAGACCCACTACCAACTGGGCAAGGGCATCACGAAGAGTATCACTCTTCTCGTCGGGTACGAGGCACGAGGCAGTGTAAGAGGTGGTACATTCTCTCAAAAGTAAGATGAATTGGCGACAGCGTCTAATGATATCGGCTGCAAATGACACGCCTACGACTTCAGGAGGATCTTCTGACGACTGGCTGGTAAGGGAGGTAGGGAACTTCTTGAGTGAGGCACAAGTGTGGCAGGAGTCTGATACTCGAGCGATAGCAGCACTCATATCCAGGGCAAAGAAGTGACGCTGTATGACCATTTGAAGTTGGTGCTTAGAGGGGTGGTCAAGCTTGAGGTGAATAGCAGTAAGTAGGCCATCAAGTGCGGAACGAGGTACGACGATCAACTCAATAGGGCGGGAGAGTGGTTGTTGACGCTGAACAATGAGCAGGCCATCCTTGGAAATGGAAGTGACATTAAGGTAGCGCTTAACGTCTCGGATGTTGGTCAGTTTCTTGGAAGGGCGGGTGCCCTGTTTCAAGTGAGCGCAGACACGCCGTAGATCGGGGCACTCGTTTTGAACACTGAACCATGCAGGTCTGTTAGTGAAGGGTAGGCGCTTGGTGTTATCAAGGACTTCTTGAGCGGAGATGCCACGTACAACTGAAGACTCTGATTCGTGCACGAAAGAGCAAATTTGGCAGTTCGGTTCAGTACAGTCAGGAGCATTGCGACTGGCAAAGTCAGAGGGTAAATTGGCGGCGCCAGCAAGATGCTGGAGGCTAACTTGGTATCGGCTGACCGTGGTCAAGAAGGAGGTAACGCGTGGACTGGCAGAAAATTCACCTCGGCAAAGTTTCTGCAAGGCTTGGACGCAGGGCTGGCTATCTGTCAGAACGCAGGCACGGTTCGTGGATTGGATTATGAAGGGGCTAAAGTGCTTAACGGCAGCGGCTATAGAGAGCGCTTCGACCTCGCATGGTAGCCATGTGACCTGATGCTTGCGTAGTTTAGAGCTGTAGAAGCCGGCAAGGAGAAGGCGGTCCTGGCGTGTAACGTACAAGGTGGCTCCGAGACCACGTCGGGTGACTGAGCCATCAGTAACAATCCAAAGCTGGTCAGAGGGACGAGGAAGGACGATGGACTTGTGTGTGTTAAGGGCATCCTGTGCTGCGGAGAATTTCTGACGAAGGTTGTCATTCCACTGAATGTGGTCATGAGATTGTAGATCGGCCAAGGATGATTCAAGTGGGTCCACAAGTTGTGCGCAGTGAGGGAGGACACGGCTAAGGACTTTGTATGCACCGATGAAGGAACGCATGCCTTTCACGGACTCAGGAGGGAGGCAGGTTGCGAGGGCGGCAATGCGGTGGGGGCTTGCAGATAAGGAGCCTTGTGACCAGATCCAACCCAATATGGTGGTTGTTTTGGGGCATATGACAGTCTTAGTAGCAGAAAGGCGGAGGTTACACCGGGCAAGGGCGTCAAGTATACGAGACCAGTTAGCGATAAGCTCCTGCGGGGTATCACCACCACAATAAAGGTCGTCGGCGAGTTTTGTAGCACATCCCTCTTGGAGGAAGTCGCCAAGAACACGACACATTAATTCCTCTAATGCAGTCTCTGAACCGGGCATGCCCATGGCTGACCTGGTATATACCCTGATGCCGCGAAACGGAGTGGCCACGCCGCAGTATTTCATGGAGGCCTTTGATAGAGGTATCTGGTAAAAGGCACGGGTGAGGTCAGACTTGATTATGTACTTCCATGGGGCAATGGTGCGGAGAGTGGAGTCAACGTCGGGCATCAAGGAGGGTTGTGGTTTGCTGTAGCGCCCCACGTCTGTGAAGGCTGTAACCAGACGAAAACCGCCGGAGGGTTTTTTAACGAGGAATGAAGGGTTGAGGTATTCAACGGTAACTCCGATGTCCTCCGGACGACGGAAGACCTGGCATTGTTCCAACTCATCAAATTTCTGCTGCAGTTCAACCAGCTTGTCACGGGAATATTGGGGAACACGGCCTTTGCGTTGCGGAGGCTGCACTGGTCCCATATTAACAGAGGCTTGGACAGGACCGGCCATGCCGTTGTAACCAACAATTTCAGGATTAAAGACTGCGTCATGAGTCTGGAGCATTTCGCGGAACTTGTTGCGGAAGGTGTCGGGTAAGATGTTGTCAGGGTCAATGACGACAGCATCTGAGAAGAACCCAGACTGGGGTGAGCAGCTTCCACCAGGGTGGGAAGGTGGTGGGTGTGGTCCGACAGGGGAAGTGGGAACCGCGGCTGTGGTGTGACGAGCTTGGCAGAGATGTTCGTGGCGACGGACTGTCCTTGGCTCAGCAGTGTCGTTGACTAATCGAACTCTGCTAGCGACTGCGTCCACAATTTGGGGCTGAGGCCAAAGTTGTGAACCTTTGGAGTATTTGTTGGATGGTGCATCAGTACGGGATTCTATGGCTAAAGTACAATCAGGATCCATGGTAGGTGGTAGGCTCAGCTCAAGATATTCCCCAGGGAGGACCACTGTTGTAGGTGAGGACGAGCGTAACACATAAGACTGGGTGCGGCGGACGGCGTGAGCCTGGGAACTGGCACTTGACTCGGGATGGTAGGCCAGTATTTCGGAGCCTTGGATAAGAACCTGTCCCTTTGCTGGGCGAACGGATATGTCATTAGTGATCATAAATGGGGTTCCAGCTAAAACATCAACATCTAAGTCTTCCACTACAAGGGCATCAAGGGTCAGGCACGTGCCAGCTCGAGAAAGAGTGAGGTGAGTCTCGCCAACAACAACGAGAGGCGTAACTCCATCTGCTTGTAGGGCCTGCTGGGAAGATTTTACGATGGGAGCGTCGATGCTACGAGCGACAGAGGCCTTGATCATGCTGGTTTCGGCACCAGTGTCCAAGGTGAGTTTAAGTGAGTGGTGACGGTAGAAGGCATTGAAATTGGGGGACTGCTTTGTACTCACGCGTCGAGACACAACCCTGGCCGAGGAATGGGGAGAAGAAGCGAAGTCCTCCACATCAGGTGAACAGAAGAAATCAGAATCGGTGGGGTCATCTTCGTCATCGATGCAACTTGCAAGGCGTGCTTTGGCGAGGAAAGCGCGGTCTTCAGCAGGTAGGTAAGTGCACTGACTGAGGAAGTGACGGTCATTGCGTCCAGCCTGCTTACACAAGGGGCAAGACTTGACTTGTGGTTTAGTGGATGCCTTTTGGAAGCGGTTATAAGAACCCCTCAGAGGCGGCTGTCTGAACTTCGATGCTGTTGAACGCAAGATTTTAGCATCGGCGTTGCTGTTGATCTCTTCCAAGAGGGAATCCAATGCTTGAGAAATTTCAGGTTTGAGGGTTGCAAGAGACTTGGACCGGAGCTCGGTACCGTAGCGTTGCTTGACCAAATTGGGGAGCTCAGGGTGGACTAATCTCAACCATGTGAGGACTACAAGATTTTCGAGAGTAGGAGACATGTCCTCGTCGGCGCCGGGAACCTCGCCATGGTGTGAGATACTTCCATTTGCCAATAACAAATTGTCTTCGATAAAGGACATTAGACGTTGATAAAGATCCTCAGGGCGCTCAGCAGGGGCAAGTGTGATGTTATTGAAGTCGAGAAAGTGAGCGCCGGTTGACTGGAAACCGAAGTGAAGGCGAATCGCTTGCCAGATGGAGTTCATGGAGGTTGAGTTCTTGACAATGGTGTTACGAGAAATTACGGGACAATAGTTCGCAATTTGTCCGAGCATTAATTCAAGATGGGTACACTTTTGTTGTGCAGTTCTACGAGAAGCTTGAGGTACGGATTCCGGGTCGTCCTGGAGGCCGCGACCAGGGCTGCCAGGGGATTTCTTCAACCATGTTACGCCATCAGCGAGAAAACCCGCGAAGTTGCGGTCGAGGGAAAGAATGTACTGAAGATTTTGTCTCCAGGCTTCAAACGACGTTATCGTTTCCTGTTTGGTTAAGGACCACTGCTTTGGTGCTCTTGGATTCATTTCGTGCTCTTGAATGAACGGAGAAAAGGCAGAATGTGTACTAAGCTGTGAGTCTTTGTGTATTGTTGATACAGCTATCGACTAAGCTGTTTCGCTAGTTCCTCGCTTGGAAATCGGTCGACGATCCGTTATGAGCTGGCTGTCTCTAAGTACGAGACGAGGGTAAGTTCCAACGGCTGCCACCACGCCAGTAATGAGGAGAGACGACACGAAGTAAGCGAACAACAAACACTTTACTAAGAACAACAAAGCCTTTTACAAGATGGCGGAGTAAATAAGCAAGCCCACGAGGGGACGCGCGTGATACGCATGCGCGGCTGACAATAACTGCTGGCGCTGTTGATTTCCGATTGCTATCCCCGTCAGAACAATCTGAAAACTCTGCACGGCAAGAAGACGCGTCTAAAAGTCGTGAAAGGACGCTATTTGTTACAAACTTCAGGCAACCGGTCACAAGGAGCCCCTTAGAAACCACTTTTCACAATTTGGTGAGATAGACAGTTTCACGTGGACTGAAACGAAGGTTACCAAGCGAACTAGAGGATATGCTTTTGTAACGTATGCGAAGAAAGAGGATTTCGAAAACGTTCTTCGACAATATAATCTCACGAGTTGTTTGGTCGTCAGCTGGTTGTTCAAATCAGCGCCCCAAAACCACCCCAGCTTGGCAAAACTTGCTCCATCCAAGTGCGAAACGTAGAGGCCAAAATGCGGAAGGAAGACTTGTTGGAACACTTTTCAACATTTGGCTCTGTTGATGCCATAGATTGGCCAGTCGATACCATGACAAGTTTTAAACGTTTTCATCCACTGAATAAGCTGAAGAAGCTGTCAAAAATGAGAATCAAATGTTGGGTGGCCAGGAAATTCTGGTGCAGAAGAGTAACTCCTTGATCTGTAAAAAGGTGGCATCTACTAACAGGTTGGTTGTTTATGCTGATACAACTGTGGAAGCCACTGCAAACTATTTCAACAAGTTTGGACAAATTGATGCAGTCTGAGGGAATTTTACGGCCAATTCCACCATAACGCCAATTTTCTCACTAATATTCAAGGAAAAACGTCATGTGTATGAAATCAGCAAGAAATCGCATTTCATAAGGGACAAGGAAGTGTTCACATTACGTCCTCTACCAAAGCCTGTCCTCACGTACCCATTTGAAAAGAAGATTGTTGTAGATGAGTTGCTGGATCGAGTCACTGTAGAAGATATTCTTTTATACTTCCGACAATTTGGTGATGTGCAGCACTGTGAGTTTAAAGAAGATCCAGTAACACGCAAAATACTGAACTATACCGTGACTTTTAAGACACTTGAGGATGTCCAAAGGGTGATGGTTGACGAAAAGCACAAGCTATTTGGCAAGGAAGTTAAGGTACGTCGTGTTGGTTACAGGCATGTAGGTGAGACCACGTTCAACATCTTAAAAGCCACCAGTTCTTCTTAAAGTTTATTATTAACCTTTTTAGCCCCAATGGTGATCTGCATGTATATTCTCCTTACACTTGTTACTTCTTAATCAAATGTGTAGTTCATGAGTTTAAAGGAAATGATCATTAAAGGCAAATGTCTTGACTTTAAAACAAAATGTAGTAGCATAAGAAACATAAGACAGTGAGAAGAGTATGGATGTTGATACTGAGGCTTAACAATTTAAAGCCCTAATATCAAAGAACAAATTCTCCTGTCTTGTCCCATACTTTTCTTGTAAAAGTTCTGGGAAGAAGTTATTAAAATATCGAGGAAATTCACCTTGGGTGATGATATCCTTAATTCTCATGACCTCAGGGGTTGAATAAGCATTGATATTACAAGGAGAAATTTGATGCTGATCACTGTGAAAAAGTAGCCACTTTCAGTGTTACATCCATAGCAGCGAATAGCGATTATCTTTCCACATATTAGATAAACAGTTGAATGAAAATGTTCCACTTATTGGCAAAAGAAAGATTGACTGACCAAAAAGGGGTTGATAAATGTGTTAACTTTGTACAAATCTCGGAAAAAATTCAAACTATTTGACCGCTTTTGATTGACTCTGTTCAACAACTTCTGGTAGAATTTGGCTGTTTTATTCGCAAGGCGATAAATTTCAAAAGCATTGATTTATCAGACTCGGATTTGTTTCATGTTAACAGTCAAAAACCTTAGGCGAAAATTTCTCGAAATCGCTCTCATAGGATTTGTTTAAACTCGCTACACATCAGGCACATTATCTAAACGACAATTCAGTAAACAGTTTAGAAAGAAAACCTCTAGATTTCAAGAAAATCGACTGTGAGTAAAAACGACAACGACGTCATTGCGTTGCTATGGTAACGCTGATCTCGATAAAATACACCGCACCCGAAACTTTGGTCTATCCCTCGCAAGAGTGTGGATATCAATCTCCTGTATTATGTTTTAGTGCGTTGTGATTTATATTTAAAGTTGGAGGGTGTCACTATTAAAAAATCTAATCGAGCCACCTTAAATGGCTTATGATAATTAACGATAATTAAACAAGGCTTGAGACTAGCTCTTTAGCTCACTAATCCAGTGGCTACTAACGGGTCTGATTTCACCAGCCAAAACAAAATTTTCACTATCCACAATTTGATTAATAATTAGTTAATAATTAATTCATTTAACGAAAAGGGGGAGGGAGGAAGGTCAGCCACATTTCTCATTAAATGTGTTATGGTTATTAAAGTGCCTATGAGGTAAAAAATAACTTATGCTTATTTGAAAGGCCTTGTAAAGTGACAAATTATGGTTCTTTCGTTCTGAAATATCTTCCTTGTTCCAGAGATACAGTCAACTCTCTCTAAGCAGGCACCCTTGGGGCACAACAAAATGGTCGCTTACGGAAAAGATCAACAAAATAAGCGCAATACTGGATTGATTAATTAACTACACAAAAAAATATTACCTTATCAGCTAAAATTATGCAAATAGAAACTAAGTTATTTGATTTTTTCACATGCGACAAGTCTCGGGCGTGAAAGTACAGTAGAGTGTATCGTACTTGTCAATCATTTTATACTTGAACTCAGCAGTCTGGGGTAGCGTCATTAGAAATTGAACTTTTGTTTCTTCTAAGGAATGATTTACTTACGATCATACATAATTATATTGGGTGGTCGCTTACCAGAAAAAGGAACCAAAAGAATATCTCAAATTTCTGGCGATCCCTTAAGAAATTTGAGTGGTGGTCGCTAATACGAGGAAAGCTCTTGAAACAGTATTTACTGAGAAACAAAACTGTTGTTTGCCAAGTGGTCGCTTACGGGAGGTGGTAGCTTACAAGAAGTAGTCGCTATGAGAGAGTTGATTGTATACAAGTTTTTGTTCAAAAACTGATGACTTCACAAATAATTTCAATACAAAGATATTTAACAAAATCAAGAATATCTCGGGAAATATTGGAGTATTGGTGCTTAAGCTTGGCTCCAGTAATGTACCTCTGGTAAGACACAAAATGACACCTACATGTATTTTGATGCTGCCATGGTATTACTTTTAGCCCCAGTTCCTTTCTGCTATGAACAAAATATGTCCATTTTCAACCAGTAAAAGAAGAGGCAAAAAAAAGTCAAATAGTATTTAAACCCTAAAGTGGCATAAGAGTGTTTATTCATATTTGGAGACTTTTAAGGAACAGAACCGTAGTTTAATTAATGTTGAGTGTTAGCCTTGTTAAAACCTTTGTTTACGTATATATAAACAGAATTCTCAATGCTTTATGCGTTTGGCCGTATTATCCTAAGTTGCTACAAGAGACAAGGGTTAAAAATGTTCTGTACATACAGTTTGAAGTATTTAGTTTTTGACACCTTGTGATATGTCTTAAACTTTTTAGAAGTTAAACTTTTTCTGTTGTATTCCACTCATTAAAAGAACTTACCTGAGAACTGAATTGCCAAACTGAATTAGACTGCAAAGAGTCTTTACTGTTTTCCTCAGGTCAAGCGTGCAATTCTTGGTACAGACGTTGTTCCACTGGAGAATGGCTCTCTAGTTACTCTTAGTGGAAAATCTTTTCAAACGGGACGGCATAACGTGAAAGTCTTAACACGTAACGCAATTAAAGAAGTTGGCTGTACTAAAGAACAAAAGATTAAAAAAATTCGATTTGTCTCCAGTTTTATCATTAATTCGAAACAGGAGCCCATGAGTTATCGGCTCCTGTTCGAATACAGCCCTCCCCTGTTGCTTGAGCTGCCATTTGCATTGGAATTTAGCCTGAGTATCAGGCCTTCCTAAGGGGAGGGGGGATGGGGAGGGGGATCATGCGGAGGAGCGGGGAAGGGGGAGAAGAGGAAAGGAAGGCCTGACACAAAACCTTTCAGAAGTTTGTGTCGAACGTCCGAATTTTGGACGTTGGCGCTGATTGGACGAAACACAAAAGGTTACGTCACACCGCTGGAAACAAAAATTATCATGATAGACTAAACAATGCAACTGTCGCATGTTTTGTATTTTGATATCAAAGGTCATTTTTGTCATTTCTGGGTAAAGAGTGCTGCGTTTATCGCCTGTTGAGCAACCGTCGTTCTTATACCCGTTGAGGCATTTTATTTGGGATTGGTACGTTTGGCTTGTTTCAGTGCGTCCGGTGACAGTACAGCCTCTCTAGTTAGGATTTGAACTGTTTAATAATCTTTATCCGGCCCCCTATTTGTTTTCGTAGCTGAGATCTTGTGTGTCTTGTCACGGCTATTTGTCTTTTGATTAGTTACGGCTGCGTTTTTGTCATCACTTCTTGCCGTTCTGAACTGTGAGATTTGTATTTTCCTCCTGTAATGAAGCTGTATCTAGTTGCAAATTCTGCTCAGTGGTGCTCAACAGAAAATATTTTGCTTGGAGAGTCTTTTGCAATGGAGCTGTCTGTGTAACTTCAATTCATATCTCTCACAGCGGTCATCGCTGACATGACAGTTTCATGACCGGAAGTTATTTTGATTGGCTACTGTTTACGGCGAAGCGTCATGCTCATTGAGGGGACGGAATACTCGTCTCAATGCTTCTGTGTCAGGCTTTTCTTCCCTTTTCCCCTTCCTCACTTCCCCCTCCCCCCCCCCCCCCCCCGAAAAGCCTGATACTCAGGCTAATTGGAATTCCGTGTGGAGACTCAAATACCGTCTGGCCTTTCCTTGCATTACCAAATCTCTCAAAATTATGGGTTGGAAGGGGGCGGGCCGGGAAGGTTGAGCCCCCCTCTCCCCACCCCCACCCCCCGCCTGTAGGGCGAGGAAGGCAAGTTATAAAACAAATTCATTGCTATAATAAAACTGAGATAGAGACAGATAGATAAACTGGTAAACCCTTAAGTAAAATACAAAAACAAGAAAAAGTAGATATAAAACACGTTTACTAACCTGCTACCTACTTAAACAAACTATAATTAATTATCATCGTCATCATCACTCCCGAGGGAGCACAGGGAGCCCAACTTTACACGTCATAACTAAAACTAACTTATTAGCTAGGTAAAATGAAGGTTAAAATCAAAGGAAAAATGAAAAAGTAAGGATTTCAAGGATACAGTGTGTTTACCCTCACTAAGAACTATGGTGACGCTGTTGGAGCAACTTTCCTTTAAAAACACGAAGCGACGCTTCAGGACGTTCGTTTTTTATTTATTTATTTATTTATTTATTTTTTTTGTGGTTTTGGGGGTATCAAAGCTGTTCCACACTACTGCTCCACTGTAACTAAATTTTTTTCATGAAATATTAAGTGTGGTTGATGGTGGGAACGCTTATTTATGCTCAGTGTTTTGTAGTGACTCATAAGAAGTGGTTCCATCACGAGAAATTTATTTGGATGCCAGGCAGTCAGGAGGCTTACCAGTCGTTTCGCTTCACCGCAGTTAAGACGAACATTTTCAAGAAAATCCTTGATGTAATCGACATCAACCTAAAAGATGTCAAGAAGTCCACAAGTTCAAGACTTCTGCCAGAGTTGTGAATGAAAACAGTAATTTAATGACGTTATAGGACGAAAACAAGTTTCGAAGCAAAACGAGGCTGCGCCTCGTGCGCATCTAAGAAAATGTGTCCCACCAGGAGCCCATGCTGGTCCCACATGGGAGGAAAAGACGCTGTCGAGTCTTATATAATGTTTTCAGCATCATTAGGGCATTACGAGCTCCCTCGTGCGGGTGGACCGGTGAGGTTGGGACTCTACAGAGACTCTGCGCCCAGTAACTCTACCCCAATGAGGGGGGTAGGGGGAGCAGACACGGGGGAGCATTTTGCTCAAATTATGGCGCGTTTTAACTCGTATCTACTTCAAATGGATGTATCTGGCACTGTAAATTCGATTTGAATGTTAAGAAAGCTATGTTCTTGTCCTCCCTTTAAGGGGGGACTTTACCTAAATTTGAATGAAATTTGAAGAGGTTTTAAGAAGGGATAGAAGAAAGAAAATGATTTTTGGAACACTAACACTGACAGTTGATACCCACGCAAGAGCACTCCAGGTTGCTAACTTGGTTTCCGTCTATTAATTATGAACTACAAATTCTAATTTTAAAACTTCACTAAATCTTCAATATTTCTTATTTCTCTTAATTTTACCAATCACCTAGAAAAACTATCTCCTCCCAAATATACCCAAAAATCTCCCAAAAATTCACAATCACTTCACAACATAGATTCACGGGACGAGCAGAAAGTATTTGGATTGCTTGAAACGTGAACGAGATATTTTCATTTAACCGATTTTAAGCAGCGTGAAAACGGCTTTCAGGTTTACCCCCGCCTTAAGAACGATAAATAATCACATTTTCTTAAAGGTGTAGCGTAACGACCGCGTAACGAAACGACTTTGTAGCGAAGCGACCGGATACCGTCAAGGGTTTCATTGTGCAAGGAGTTGTACATCATATCATATTAAATCGCTTATGAACAAACCTTTGTTGTCTCAAGTTATTCCACCCTAGTACCCCCTGAATAAGAGATCAACCTTATAGCTATAGCTGGCTTGAGCATGATTCTGTAGCCACTGAAGTCTCTCCTCTTCTCTTGCTTGGCTAGGCCCTCTCGTTAGGTGGTCCAGTGCACCCTAGACTCAGTTTGCACATGTTTTTCATTCATGCTCTACTCAAATGCTTCGACTTAATCTTAATGACATCAGAATGAGTCATTTGAGACCTGCTTATTTTATTAATTTATGTTATTAATTTATTAATTACATCCATTTTGAAATCACTGGTGATCCTCGGAATCTGATTGGTCCAAAATGGTGCAATTTATTCCCAAATTGCACCATTTTTTGCTCTAAATTGCATCCTTTCTTTAGCCCATCAAAATGGAAATGAAGTAACACAAATAGAATATTAATATTGACAATAATACTCTGTGATTTCAAAATGGATGTAATTAAGTGGTAATTGAACTTCGTGTCGTGCAATTTTGGTCTGAAATCATACTTGTGATTTCAAATCAAACTCGCGCTGCGCGCTCGTTTGATTTTGAAATCACGCGTATGATTTCAGACCAAATTGCACTCCACTCAGTTCAATTGCAAATATTAATTCAACAGGGTATAAACTGAGTTCTACAATGTATGAGTCAGTGATTTACTTATCAAAAGTAAATCACTTATATGGCAACAAATACAAAAAAAAAGAAGTCATCTATTTTTATTTTTACTCTCATGTTATTGGGGGAAAATGCCACTAAGATGCTCGAATAATGCTTAATGCTTTTGCCTCATTTTAAAAATGCTCGCATAATGTTTTATAAACTGGAGCATCCAACGCGGACGTTTTTTTGACTCAACGCGTCCTCAACGCAATCTTCCACACGAGGTTGCGTGACGTGGCGTTACAAAGTATGTCTGCGCAGTGTGGAGGCTACTTCCGCCTTTGCAGTGAATAGTTCGAATCCGTCTTTCCAGGACAAACCGAAAGTACTAACTGATTGACCCTCTTCTATACTTTTTTGCGATTCAGTTGTTTAGCTTTGATCTCTGAAGGGTCGTTCCTGAAAATGTCGAATTTGGAGTTATTAAGCGCTGGATTCTCAGCAATTCTAGGCACAGAGGTTGTGCCACAGAGGACTGGAGGAAGATTCTCTATTCACGATCTTTTCAGCCAAACATACGTTATGAGGCCACCGGCTTTAGTCGCCCCAAGTGAAGACGCGTTTGATGTGAATGTAGCTGGATTGACGGGACAAATCGAGAGAATCCAAGTCACTGGAAAGCACACCATTGAAGAAATTAAAGCTGAAATCGAAAGAAAACAAGATATACCGATGGATAAAATTAGACTGGTGTATTCCGGTAAACAACTTGAGAGTCATCAAACTGTGAACCATTATGGAATTCAACCCGAGAGCACGATCTTCATCGTGATTCGTTTGACTGGTGGAGGGCCGGCAAATCACGGTTTTAATACCGAGGAACTTGATCAAGGTTTCGACTACGACTTCACGAATGTCAAAGATGATGGGAAAACGTACATGAGAGGGGGGTTCGAATACAAGCGACCGTACGGATGGAAAAGAATTGCGATCAAAGTTGTTGGAAGGTATGGGAATGATCAATGGCTTGGACCCAACGGCATCCGAACCGAAGAAGCCTCCGGGGAATGGCCTGTCTCGTATCACGGAACAAACATGACCAGTGCCAAGATGATCTTGAAAGCGGGGTACAAACCTGGGCCAAGGGCCATGTATGGCAAAGGCATCTACACCAGCCCCAGTCTTGAAATGGTTGAAAGATTGTACGCACAGGAGTTCACTTACCAAGGGAAGACATACAAGATGGTTCTGCAGAATCGTGTCAATCCAGATCAAAGAAATGGTCATCTGCAAATCATCCCTGCCTCGCAAACTGGAGTAGGAGCTGATTACTGGTTATCCCCAGCTCATAGTGCAGGGAATGTGCGCCCATATGGAATCCTGATCCGAGAGGTTCCAAAAAGTTAAAGGGGCTCTGTCATGAGAGATTTGCCACGTTTTCCATTTAATGTATTGGCTGTACTTTTTACCCTCCAAGTCTCACTCCTCTCTGTACTATGTAAAATTTGTATACTTATGGTTCAAGCTGGGAGACTTTTTTAACTTAGGTGATCATTTTCTTTATTCTCATAACCTGTGTGTTGATCAAGTAGTGATATTGTATGGAAGAATGAGATGCTGGTTATTACGAAGGGCATTTTTCACTCTGTGCAGTAAGAACTGGTAGAAATCAATAATTATTGTTCTCATTGCAATAGAGACCGAATTAAGATTAAATAAAATCTAAATGTGGGACATCACACCAACTATGAGTTTAACCAATGGACAAAAAGCATGTGTGAGTTAACCAGTGTCATTTTGGTGGGAAAACGATATAGCCATCATCTTTTTACTACGAGTGCTTGACTGTGAACAGCATAGTGGCAAAAACAATTCCTCAAAATGTAGGTGATCTTGTCTTTTAGGAAATTATTTGGAATCTGGGCTTCACTATCATAAATTCAATCAAAACATTTGCATCAATTTCATCACTTGCAAAGGGTAAAATGAGGCTTTCTCGGACATATCTCTTCTTAGTACCTCGCTTAAAGCGTGAAGTCTAATCTTGTATTCTTAGTCACACTAGCACTCAAAAACTTAAAGGTCTCTAACGATTTCTCATCAATTAATATACTAATGTGGGTTGTCCAAATCTACATGCTGCTAGCGTGCTAAAAATAGCTGCTAACACAGTCATTTCCCTAAAGAAAGTAAGTAAATTAGTGAATTAACCAGTGATTTGTCGGGTGGAAGTATAGCAACCTTGGTAACAAAATGTTGAGAGCTTTTACAATATTTTTTCTTTTCAGTGAAAATAATAATAATAATATTATAATGTGACATATTTGACATGGTTACTGTATTGGCTTTAAGATAGTTTTAAACGCCTTGGAAAATGACTTGGCACAAGTATACATGTATTTTTAGATGATATTAAACATTCAATACTACTGTTTATTTTGACAAATGTTTTTTTCTCATACTGGCTTAATAAAAAATTAATATTTTGTTAAGAGAGCTTCTCCATTTACAGTGTAATATTATTATTTTACTAAGTAATAAACTTGTAATTTGGTGCACAAAAGGCAAAAAAGCTATTTCATCAAAGAATAACTTGGAAACTCTAAATTTGAAGTTCAAATCTCAAAATAATTATGATTGCATTTTTTTTCACCACTTACTGTGTTGTGAAGCTCTTTGAACCCCAAGGGGGCCTGTTTATTTCCAGGCCAACAGAAAAGGGGGCTTATTTTAAAATGACGAGGTTTGAACAAAACTTACGTGATTAATTTCAAAAGTTCATCACACAGTAAACTGAAATGTAGCTATAACAGGTTGCATGACCATCTTCAATTCACCATTGTTGGTAGAAATTGATACTTCTGCTCATGGATGGGCAAATATGCCAGTTGACAAACTGACTGATGTTTGACTGTCAACTGGTATACCTAAGTTTGAAGTATTTCTTTTCTTTTTTCTAACTCGAAAACAAAAAGGGGCCCAACAGAGGTGGGAGGGGGGGGGGGGGGGTGTTAGAAACATGTGACCTCCAGAAGGGGACTTGACCACGAGGGAGGCTTAATAACAGCTTTTGTAGTAATATTATGGCCACAACTGGTGGACCATAAAATAACATGTTCAGGCACCAACAATATGTTTTGAAATCCACCATTCACAGTAGACAAGATGACCTTGTGATCCTGCTGACTTACAAACTCATTTGTTTTCTATTATTACCCCTTCAAACTTATCATTTTTTTTGAGCAGTGCAGTAAGTGCAGTAGTGTCCATTGGAGTTTCATTAATATTGTATTCTGGAGTTGTTACATCACCTGCCAGGGAAAAGTGAATAGTCGAAACCTTTGAAGGCCACTTGTTCTACATGTACAAACTAAAATAACCTCATACTCCAGCAGAAAGGCTAGTACAAGCTTCCAGAGTTTGTATTAAGGAATTTTTAAAATTCTATCAAGTAACAAAAACATTGTTAGTAGAGAGAAAAGAATCAGAACCTTGAAAGCAATGGAAGAACTTTGAATGTTTGATTAATGATTTGTCTATAGCAGCACTTAGTCTTACCTCAAATTTCTATTTCCCGGGCCACCTTTTGGTAAAATTTTATGACAAAAAAAGTTTGTTAGATATAAAATTTTTGTCACTAATATTAAAGGGACTGTTTTTCACTCGGTGACAACTGTTAATATTACTTGAGGGAATGAAACCATTGTCCACTGCCATCATTTTTGTCTTTGTTGTATCAACTGTATCAAGTTTTGCTAAAAGTAGGCCCTTGGCCCACTATGCATCTCTTGGCCTGGGGCCCTTGGCCCAGTGGGCTATGTTTTATTGTCCAAATATTTTTGACCAGCAGTGGATTATTGTGCATGTCAAACATGGACGAAGGTGAGTTTGATTCACCTGGGCTGTGGTGTGGGTTGGGCTGCTGGGCCATGGGCCGAAAAGTGGGCTGTGCCATATGCATACGCCGAGAGACAAGTGGACTGTAGGGATTACCAACAAAATCAACACTGAATATATTTGTGGAAATAGTTTTATTCAAATGTCTAGATCGGAAATTTATAAATTAAAGAAACTGCTCAGCCCTACACCACTGGAATATTTAACAATAAATTGGTTACCTTTATGTGCAATGAGTTTTTCTGCCATTATTTTCTACTGCATGCTACCGGTAAGTATTGCATGCTCAGTGGAGATTATTGTGATTGGTTTGTCAATGTGATGTAAGCAGATACCTTTCACGAGTGGTCACTTCTTTTATTCTTCAAGTTTGTTCTCAAGTGTACAGCTATCGGTTTTTGGTCCCTCTCCTTGCTTTATCATCTTCATCAAAGTACTTACAAAATCAGGTTTCCTCCATGAAACTGCTCGAATCCTTAACCTACACCCATCCAAAACATGTTCTTTAAGTCGCAAAACATGCTGCAAACTTGCTTGTGATTTGAACACAACAAATGTTTTTCCAGTTGGACGGATTGCTGTTTTGTTTATATGTTCTATTTGTCCAAATGCTTCAAAATATGATCTTACTTTCTCAGGGTCAGTGTTCGGCTGGAATCCTTCAACAAAGAGCTTACGGTCTCCATTTTTGATGGGATAAGACAAGGCAGATTTTTGAACCACAGTCTTCTTGCCACAAATTGTATGGATCAAATGTTTTGATGCTTGTTCTGTGGCGGAAGGGGATTGAAATTTCACAAAAGCATATGTTGTGTGAGGACGAGCAAGTGCTTGGCAAATCAAGTCTATTTTATCCAAGGCACCAAACTGTTCAAAGTAATCTCTCAAATTAACAACGGTTATATCATGAGGCAACGAGCGAACAATTATCTCCGTGGGATTCTTTACAGCACTTGATTTAGATGTGGATAAGGAAACATTCAAGATACTCTGACCAATGATGTGTTCTTGAAGCAATACTGCCTTCTTTGCTTCACCCAGGTTTGAAAATTCTATAAAGCAATAGCTTTTTCTTTCTAAAGTATCAGGATCTATGATGATAAAGTCAACACTGGTGACAGTTCCAAACTTTGAGAAATAGTTGACAAGGTCTTCTTCTAACACACTTTGTGGAACGTCGTCTACTTTGATCTTACAAGACTTTCCTTTCCAATTTCCTTTCTTGACGTTTGGTAAGGCTGTTAACCACTGCCCTTCGAAGAAGTGCTTTTCCTTTAAAGCTTTGTTAGCACTCTCGACACTTCCAAACGATACGAATAACATATCTTGCCTAACGCGCCACACATTTTCCACTTGTCCAAACGCAGAAAAATACTCCCGTAGTTTTTCTTTTACATTTGGCATTTGCCCTGGCACTAAACGGACAAATATGATTCTTTCGTCCAGTAAATCGCGTTCGCTTTCGTCTGGAAACAGAGTTGAGTGGAATCTGTTAAAACGTCGCGATTCACGCCCCGGTCGGCCAACCTTTTCCTGACAAAGAGAAATGGCGGATGTCCATAAAGTACTCCTTAATGGTGACCGATAAGTCACTGTGGTGGGATTTCTGATACTTTCAAGTATTCCACGAAGCACCGAAAAACGAAAACTGGCCTTAATCACCATTTCTTTTAACCAGTCTGAACGTACGAGTCGATGGCGGATACAGAATTCAACCAGGCGTTCGAGATTACAAACTTCATCTCCCCCCCTACCCTAGGGCCATTCAACATGCTGTGATTTCCCTTAGACTTAATTTTCTTCGGTTAAAAAATACAAAAAGCTGTAATGAATTTAGAAAATTCCTAACTAAGTATTCTTTCAGAGATCGCGTCTTCAGAGCTTCATGATGGAATTTTACCTGGAATTCTTTTGGGGTGAATTTTTCGACGTTCAGTACCTCCCCCCGCGTTTGGTGAGTGGGTCCCAGGACTTCAGCTTTGGGGAATCCAGTCCACAGGTACCCCAGGCGCACGATTGCAGCCACTGCGAGCTGTGGAAAACACGACTTTGTTTATAATACACCCTAACTGTTGAAAAAGCTAAGGAGTTCAGAATGAAAAATGCTTACTTGCTTCTAATATATGCTGTGAGGAGCCCACGAATCCCTTTCCTTTTAGTAAAAGGTGACCCTTTCATAAATCGTCTTTAACAAATGGTACCCTTTCACATACCTACAGTAGAACTGAAACGCTATCTCTGATTTGACTTGATTTAGTGGATCCATTCATGTTTTGAAAGGTCCTTTTAAATCACTAAATGGCAGTTTCCCCACCCTTTACTATACTTCAGCTGATGAAATTCCTACCGTTTTATATATCACTGGCCTATTGTAAGAAGCCTTCCTGTATAGTACATCATTGTAGGGAGCCCCCCTTCCTGCCAGGCCATGAGTAGGAGCCTCTACCTGTAGGAATTTCTTGAGTCAAGCCTTTCCAAGAATATTAACATAAAAAAATTAGAACTGCTTTTTCTACAAAATGGTATAATGTATGACGATTAAATTGTCGTTGCTTTTCTGCTCTTCTTTGATTGGTTATTCAAACTGTGCGCATCCACTCTATTTAGGAAGGGGTTGACTCCATACCCTGGGAGCCAGAGACTTTTTTGACACGGTTTCTGGTCCTGGCCAATGTCTCATCATTGCTCATGGGCTGTCAGCCTTTGGCCAGCGACAGACCCAAAATTATTGATTCCGAATCTGTGTGGCACGCGAGCAACAAAAACCCCTGGTACCAAAGTGTTGACTCCATTAGGCTTTGAACAAGAGATAGGGGTTCCGGGATAAGTGCTCATGACATTGTCTGTGTTTCCCCTTGTTATCATTCATGATCTTGTCATTTTAGTCTCCTTCGCAGCTGCTGTTTGGGCTCATCATGCATCAAACTCTTTCTCCAAACGATGAGTGCAAATGAAGGGGTGCGTGGAAGAAGGCCCTAAGTGACTTTTGATGTAAGGCCAAATTCTCCTTTTATTTCACAAACAAAAACAAGAAAATTTGGAAAGAGAAACTAGCAGTTTACCAGAAGTCACTTAGGGCTTTTTTCCAGGCACCCCTTAAAATGATGGCTGCGAAGGAGACTATTGTCATTGGTGAGAGTGATAATTATTACTTTGGTTTTACAATGCTACATTGAAAACTGTACTATCTAGCCATACTACACAACAAAACATCTTAAAACAATATTAAATTTGTGTTTTAATATTGAACAATAACTTGTAAAACAAGTAATTAAAAACACTTTTTCATTGTAAAAAAATTGTATTACTGTGTCAACATCGGTACCAATTTTGTATTATTATTGCTCATACAGTACTTAGTAGGATTTTAATTATTTTAATAATAGCAACAATAATGATATAATAATTTTAGGATGGTAGTCAACTGCTGTATAACTTTTTTAAAATAGTAGGATAGGCTATATTTATTTTTTCAAGTGGCGGGGCAGTGGGGTGTGCGATTATCATTGGAGAGAATATGTCATTTCTAAATGTTTGAAAACAAAAACAGCTTAGAAAGGTGCAGGCATTTCAGAAATAAAATGAAGTGTTATAAAATAAAATCCCTTTCCGGCTTGCTAGACATTGGATGATTAATGCCGATGGCTAAAAGATTGTCTCAAAATTTCACAGTTGCCCTTGAAGCTTCACTTCTTGGTCACATTATCATTTTTTCATGTAGCAGTCAGCATTCGTTGACTATCATGGCAGCCAAATTTCAAACTCCCTTAGTGATTGTGTCTGTATGCGCTGGTTTCCTCTTAGGTAGGTATTGCACAGTATTGATTAAGATGATCTGGATTTAAAAGTGCTGGTAAACGGCTTAAAAAAAGACCAGCTAACTTGGATTTTAAGCTTCCTACTTTTTGTTGGAAAGGCTTTTCTGTTTTTCCTGAATAAACACTCATTCGCTAATTATAAGCTGCCTACTTCTAGGTTAAATAAAATTAATGATAACCTTGCATGAATGGAAGAGTAATCCATTTAAAGTATAACCTATGAAATATGTGTGATATGCTTGTAAAACATGGAGTAATTAATTATTCTTTCTCTTTCTCTTTTTGCTTTGCCTGGCTGGTTGGGGACTGGGTTGTAAGCCTAGCACCCCTGGGGTCTGACAGCTTGTTTTGGACTGGACTACAGGCTCTAGCTTGGGCTGCGGAACTTCACGGATAAGAATTCCATATGGGCGCACATCATTACCACATGCTGGGGACAACCAGTAATCAGCTCCTACTACAGTTTGCGAAGAACGAATAATTTCAAGGTGACCATTTTGTTGATCTGGATTGACACGATTCTGCAGAACCATCTTGTATGTCTTCCCCTTGTGAGTGAACTCCTGTGCGTACAACCTCTCAACCATTTCAAGACTGGGGCTGGTGTAGATGCCTTTGCCATACAAGGCTCTTGGCCCAGGTTTGTACCCCTCTTTCAAAATCATCTTCGCGCTACCCATGTTCGTTCCGTGATACGAGACAGGCCACTCACCGCGTGCTTGATCCGTTCGGATGCCATTGGGTCCAAGCCAGTCATCATTTGCATACCTTCCAACAACTTTGATCGCAATTCTTTTCCATCCGTACGGTCGCTTGTATTCGAACCCACCTCTCATGTATCTCACGCCATCATCTTTGGCATTCGTGAAGTCGTAATCGAACGTGGAATCAAGTTCGTCTGTATTAAACGCGCGCGGCAAAGGAGCACCTCCGCCAACCAGATAAAGCACTAAATGGATGGTTTCATTGGGCTGGATTCCATAATCTTTCACTGTTTGATCATCCTGAAGTTTTCTACCACCATAAATCAGTCTAATCTGGTCCGCATTTATCCTTACCTTGTTTTCAATTTCAGCTTTCATGTCAGAAACAGTAACCTTCTCTGTCACTCGAATAGTAAAAGTTTCGCCCGTCAGATGGAAGATATTGATGTCAAACTCGCCGGGTGCTGCAACCGAACACGGTATTGGTGGTCTCATAACGTACGTTTGGCTGAAAAGATCATGAATAGAAAATTTCTCTCCATTTTTCTCTGGTACAACCTCTGTGCCAAGGGTTGTTGAGAATCCTGCGCTTAACAACTCCAAATTGGACATTTTCTAGTAAAGAAGTCGGGCAAAGATGTTTTCAGTCGTGAAGAGCGGGAAAACTGGAGCGCACTGTCTTACGGGAAAGGAGCCTCGCACACTTCCGTATTTGGTGTAATGAAGGTCAATCATTAACTCCGTGTTGTGGGAAGATGGAGGTATTCATTTATCTGCAGTGGTTTTCTTTTTCTATTTCTTTTCTTTTACTCGGAAACTCAAACATAGGAATAAAACGGAATGTAGAATTACAGAAGGGAAGATTGCAATGCGGAGAAGGATGCAGAAGGATTTCAATTCATTGTGAACAAGAAGCTGTTTCCAGCTTATACTCGGGCCATATTTGACTGTGTGGTGCGTAAAGCCTACAATCTTTTAACAGTGATAACCCCCAGCATCGCCAATTCCCCCAAATAGATAGCCTGCGAGCAAGCTCTCTTGGGGGTGGATTCTCTTTCCCCCTCCCCAAGAGAGCTTGCTTGCAGGCTACCAATTGCAAATAGATAGATACAGAGATATAGTGAGGCAATAAGTAACCACCAGATAGAATTGCATTTCTTGCAGTCAGAATGAAATACAGGGGAAAACGACATTTGTCATACGAATGCTTTTTATAATCCCCGGGCTTTAATCCTTACGTTTTCACCTTTCGTTTAGAGACAGAAACCATTTGTACGGTCCTCATATGTATGTGACGCCGGGTCAATGACGGATCGTAATTTTCAGTATGATCAAGACCCGGGGAGGTACTCCCTTATGTGACCTTAACGGGGACGTGCGGCCCGATAGGGTATGGTTTTCAGGGTGTTTTGTCTTGAACGGGGTATCTATTTCATGACTTTCTGTGTTAAACAGGGTCAGTCCCTAAATGACCTAATGGCTTAAACAGACTGTGATTGCCAATGCATTAAAATACATTCTCAAACTCATTAATAATTCAAAAGCCAAAGACAAAGGAAATCATGCACCGTGACGTGTTTGGATATCTGATGAAAAACTCCTCGTTTTTGCATCCTTAATTTCTCCTTCAAAATCAGTTTGTTTGAGAAGCTATATCAAACACTCGTCACAGTGTTTCATCACAATATCAAAAACCTCGAAGTTCGTCAAAAATACTCCGCTACGCGTCGTATTTTCAACTCTCTTCTCTCTTCTCGGACACTGAGCCTCGTGTTTGATATATTACGTAAGAAACTAGTGTATCAGTCTTATTTCATTCTAGTCTTACACAGGGTGTGATTTTGGTTTAAATGTCGTAGAAAGGGCCTGAAAATTTTGAATTTTGTCTTAAACGGGATATGGAAATCGAAGAATTGTGTCTTAAACAGGGTCAGGGTTTGAACGCCCGGGCCGCGCCTTCCTACCCAAGCATCTGTTGAGTACCCCTTCGCCCCCCCCCCCCCCCCCCGGGATCTAGAGTAACGTTACGCATCACGCGTACGTTTATACCCTTGTACGTTTTTCAATGTTTCGCTGTTTATATTTTTAAATGAAATTCAGGAGAAAGCATTTGTTATTCACCTTTCATTTGAAGACAGAAACCGTTTCTACATTGATTGTTTATCTATAGTAAACGTGAGACATCTTTATCTATCTTGGCCCGCGAGGTCATAGACTGATTTAGTCGCCAAATTTTCGGTTACACAAAATTAACCTTGAGGCACTCAGGCTAGCCTAAAAAACACTCCGGTTAGCCTAAAGAGCACTCCAGTTAGCCTAAATAGCACTTAGGTTAGCTTAAATAACTCCCCGGTTAGCTTAACGGTTAGCAATTTATGTTGGGGTTGTTCATGCATTGCATGACTCGCATGTTTTGTTCATGCCTCGCACGTCTGGCTCGCATATTGTAAACACTCCTCACGGCCCGAAAACAAAGAACGCGACCGAGAATTTAAAGAATTTGATAACACGACAGAAAAGGTAACTCGTACCAGCCGAGTACAAAAAACGAGACCGAGAACAATAACTCGTGGCCCGAAGTCTTATCTCTCGGCCCATCGCGACCCCAAAAAGAAAAAAGAATTCGATAATGCTACTGAAACCTTAAGGCGGGGGTAAACCTGAAAAATAGGCCATTTTTCAATAATTTTTCACAGCTAGGATTTAATCGAAAACCCTAGCAAACTAAAAATCCCTGGAAAGCTTATGAATCAAAGATTATGAAAAAAAATATTTCACACTCCACAAGTCAATTGTAATAGGATACCACTCATTTAACCATGCCAACATGTTGCTTATTGTTTTAAGCGGAGGGATTTCTAAAATGTTGAAAAACTTGAAAATAATGATTGATTGAATTTGACATGGAAAATCAAAGATGCGTCATATGGAAAATTCCTCTGCTTAAAACACAAAACTTATTGAGAAAAAGAAACCCTAAAAATTTCAGATCAATCGGATAAATTGTTCTCAAGATATCTTTTCTTGAAGACAAAATTATTGCGTAATGAGAAAATTGACTTTAAACTTAAAGATAGCAATTAAAGTTGATTTATTAAAAATTGTAACCATTATAGTGGCCCTTATGTCCATACTTTGACCACAGGAGTGTCTGAAAGCAATTTAAAATCCCCCTGCTTCATATGTCACTCCTTCTGCTTCTCGAAGGGCTTCTTCTCGACGAACCCGCAAAATTTGCTCGCCTTGACGGCGTTTCTTTTCTTTCTGCGTGGCCTGCAAATCAGACTTTTTTAATCTTTTACTGTCTTTTGCATGTGCTGCCTCTCTTGTGCATACTCCACCAGGAATAGCTAACCTCTCCATAACTTTTAGTCTACTGGAAGCTCCACCATGGTAGTGGCAGACAGCTGAAGCCGCAGCACACCGAACTACTTTAACATCATGGTGCTTATGTTTGAGACACCGTACCCACACCATGGAGTTGACACGTTCATTGGGATTTTGTGTTGTTCCCAATACACACCTCTCAAGCAATTTAGAGTCACTTAAAGACATAAAAGTTGGTTTCACAGGAGTTCAAAAAAGACCTCAGGCAAACAGTTACTATCATCGTATGTTGAAGTTCCTGTTGCTTCATCTTGCTGCCATTTACACCACGACGATTCGCCAAGGAAAACAAAAAACTGAGTTTTTGAGCTTGAATTTCAAAATAAGGAAAAATGGCGGACACCCCAACCGTGAGGTGCGCAAGGTGCTGTGGGTGACTAGGATCCTTTTAATAACAGGTTTGGTTTATTTATTTATTTCATTGTTTGATTGATTGATTGATTGATTGGTTAATGTTATTAACTGACTTTGCCAAAGTATAAATATTTATAGAAACGATATATAATGAAAATCTCTATTGAGAAAAGCTACTTCACCAAAAGTGATTTACAAAAGGGGCCCTCATACTAAAATACAAATAACAAATCTAATACAAGAAAAACAATATAGTAAACATGATGCAAAACTATAACTATGTTAAACATATTACAAATCTATAACTAAGATAATTTAATTAGAGGAACTAACCCTCAAAAATCAAATACAATAATATATAAAAAGAAATCAGATTGTTGCATTACGAATGGACTTTTTGAATTCGGCATAAAGTGACTTAAGCTCCCTCACGGACTTATCCAAATTATTTCGCTGATTTGCGGCAAAATTCGTCGAGCCAGTGAGTTCCAAAGACCCCAGTTCCGATTTGAGAAAGCCTTATGTCAAGAGACTACAATATCAAAAGAATGTGCCGTGAAACAAGTTGTTCAAGCACTTAAACATGAAGATGGCGCGATGCTCAGCACGTCTTCTTGAGAGCCGTTTCCATCTAAGGTTACCTAAGGCCTCAGTGGCCGATGCACAAGGGGGTAAAATTAGAATTATACGTGCACCAGCCCAAAATCCGTCTTATAGATCACAAAAGAGGGCGCAGAACGGTAAAATGACGGTATGCAACGAAACGTACACACTTGTTTTTAAATTACTTTTATTGGATGAATTCAGAAATTTAGCTTAATTTAGTGTTTACAGTCTGCGCTATTACATTCCCACACAAAGTATAGTTTGCGGGAACAGACGCTATTAATAACAAAAGCCTTTTTTCACCCAATTAATTAAGTACAGTACTTAAAGTTCTTTACATTTTTATTAAAAATTTTCTCGCGTTTTCTCGTGTCACATAATAATGTTTTACAGCAAATGTAAACCACAGTGATCACTTATGTACATCGTGATCGATTACAACACAGTTTAATTGACAGCAAGTGTTCAACATGCTCAAGGAAGTAATGCTGTCAATGGTCTGTAATGTTAATATATACAGCTATTTCAAGTCAGAATTATACGATAGAGGCATTAACTACACAAGTAACCTCTGCATGATGATACTGTGTAATTTCTTTATTACAGATTTTGTCCAATTTGGCCCTACTTGTTTATGCTGCTTCCTAACTATACTTTTGCAGTCAATTTTTCAAGCTCCAATTTCAGCAAGCAATTTGAAGATTAATTCCTCTTACAGCCATTTTTATGTAACAGAGTGGCCTTACTGAATTAAATATTATTAACCAATGTGAAAAATTAGCCGTACACGATAAAATTACTTAAATTATAATGACTTATTTGGTAAGTAGCCGCGTAGAATTCCCTAAAAATGGCTTCAGCAAAGAATATAACATATCCTGAGATGCCGTGAACTAACATAAAGGAATCAGTGCAAATAGACTAAGTTCTTAAAAAGCTTTTAATTATTATCAGTCCATTTCTACCGTCAACCAGCGAACTTATCACAACTTCACAAGTGTAAAAGCTATGACACTTGGAGAATAAATAGTATCTTGAAAAACGTTTTCTTCGAGGTTCGCAACGGACAATGAGCTGTCACATGACGCAGGAATTAAGTCGACTTCAAAATTAATGCCTTAGATTAAAATTAAAACCTTAGATAAATTCGCCCAAAATTGACCCAAAAGTAATCAAACTGGAAAATAGTTAAAAGTTATATAAAAACAAAAATTTACCGTAGGAAAAATTATTTTTTTATCTTAAAAGAAGAATCTGATTTTTGAAAACTCTGCCAGTCAAACATCGATTGCCTGACCTGACCTCATGTAACATACGAAATCATCCCCAGAAAATTTTAACAAAAAATCAAAACGTTTCGTTGTATTTGCTCAAATATGAAAAAAGAAAAATCGTAAAAAATGAGCGTGGAAAGAAGCACCACTCTCAACTTTGTTTACCTTAGATAGTGTTAGAATACTCTCAGTGTTCGGTACAATATTGTGATAGCATGGTGAATTCTAAGAGTCAATTTGCTGGTCTTGTTCAGTGTTTTTTATCTATTTGTATACCAGTTTGTACAGAGCACTGTTGATGTTGCAGCGTCCTCTTTCATCCCGATAATTTGCAAATGCCAGGTAAGTGTAACCTTTGTGTTCAAATGCTTTAAGGTTATGTGGATATTTAGTTGGAATCTCTTGGTATTTGATAAACTGTGATCCGGACAAACGATACACAACTGACTTCCTCCCTTGGAAGTTGGCAACAGCCAGGAACGTTTCACCGCAAACCGAAAATGGTTCCCAGGCGTAGGCTGCTTGAGTGAGAATGGACTGGAACAGAACAAACCTGCTGCCATTCCACTTGTAAATGAACGAGTCGGTGTTGTAAGAATTTCCCTTCCGCCAATTAGCAAAAGCGAGGAATGTCTCACCATTGTTGCTGAAGGACTTGACATCCCAGGCACCATATGTCTGAAGGGACTGCAGTTTTACAAAGCTGTCACCTGACCACTTGTACACGGAGGACTTGACAGAATAGCCCTGATTGACGCTTCTGCGGTTTGCAAAAACAAGAAAAGTTTCTGTTTTTATTGCAAACGTTGTACTTGCTGTAGCATCCTTGGTTCTTATCCCTTGGAACCATTTAAACTTGTTTTCGTCCCACTTGTAGATGACAGAGTTTAAACTGTGCGTAGTGTCATCATAACTATTCGTGACGACGAGAAACAGGTCCAACAATATTTTAAAGAAGTTAAAACTAGTTGCTCCGAGTGTCAGAATGTTTTGCACGACGATGAACTGGTATCCATTCCACTGATAGATGGCAGAGTTCAACCCAGATGTGGTTTTATCCTTGCGATTAGCAACAGCAAGGTAATGTTTGTCAGCGATTGTAAAATATTCCATGTCGCGTCCTCCTTTGGTGTTTAAAGTCTGATTTAGGACAAACCTTCCAGTTGAATCGTCCAGTTTGTAGATGTAAGATTCTGTGTTGTGTCCATTCCTATCATCATAAAAGTTAGCGAAGCCGAGAAACAGACTCCCATCGATACTGAACTGTCCAATGGCGGCAGCACCTATGGTTGGCAGGTCTTGATGTTTTTCGAAGTGGAGCCCTCTACCGGAACAATCTTAATAGAAAAACAAACATGCCACTTAACATTAAATATCAAATTTTATATAACATCAATATAAACAGCATATCTTTAACTTAAAATGGCAAACTTAAGAATGCAATAATTATCACCGACAATATGATGTTTGAGCAACAGCACTGGCGCCTTTAATATTCGTTGCATTTTCTTGTTATAATTGGGTGTAGTTAATAGTAAAGGGCCGGGCTTGGATAAGAGAAACATTTTTAATTTCCAGGGGTAAGATTCTTGAACCCTATGGGATGTACGGAAGCGATGAAGAGTTCGTTAAGGCGATTTTAATGAAAAAAAAGAAAAAAAAGAAAAAAGGAATTGATTTATTATCCTACGTGTAGCCGTATGGGTTTATCGGATTTAATGAGGAAATAAGGTTACATTTGTAGATTAGTACTCGACGAAACTGTTCGGGCAGCTTTACAAGAACACAGCGCGTTTTCCAGACAACCTGCGTGTTCTGTTTGAGAAAAGCTCGATAACTATAGTTCACCAATCGGGTTGCGCCATTTAATTGAAGCACGATTTCAAAACAAAAACAAACGACCGCATTGAATCAAGGGTGGAAATGGGCCTTTAATCTGTTTATATCGCTATTTTTATAATGGCTTCTGTACACGTTTCTGCTCTCTAAGTTTATCAATCAATGATTTCTCAACTTTTCGTTAATATTTCATTTTTACCTAGCTTTTTCAGCCCCTGAAGAAGGTTGTCTAACCGAAATATTGATGGAAGTGGATTGTTTTCGTTATTTGATTCTATCTAGCCAGTTTCTGTGCGAAATTCAACTCGGCGCGCAATTTCTTTAGGATGAACATGGGCATTAAAAGTGTCGAGCGACCGGTCTGGATGTAATTTATTCTGTCTCGGAGATGTTCCCGAAATCGGTCACCTAGTCTCCCTCCTGTCTCACCAATGTATAACGTGTATTTTATGTAACTGATAACATTATCAGAGGTGGATGTAAAACGAACAGTAATTTGAATAGATCGCTTGTGTAGATTTGTGTCGGTATAAAGGTATAAAGTTTGTGTAAAGAAGATTGTCATCTTTTCTAAGCGGTCCTTCAGTGTGTGTATTTTCATCTTATCGTGTTTCCAGTTCTGGAGGTCAAGCGTGTTCTGTAAGTACTTATTATGCCTATCAGTTACTAGTGTTTTTGCGTGGTAGTACGACCCGTTTTCTTTTCTGTCTCCCTTTTAAACTATGCTACGTCATCTTACTGAAACGGTGTTTGTGCAAACAACGTGAATCTTCATCGTTTTGATGACAAAGACAATGATTAAACGTACAGTGATGAGTGAGACGAGTTTGGAGTTTGTAAGTTTACTGTTTTTAACCTGAGGCTGTCAAGCAAAAATTTTCCCGAAACTTGAACAGAGAGAAATACACTATAAAAAAGCCGCATGTTTATGAAAACTTGTCGCGGTTTAATTAACGTTGCCATGGTAACGTAACATTCATGATCCATCCGCTTCTGTCTGTATAATGTGAAATCATTTTTGCCTACCTTTTAAGCAAGTGGTACGTTCAATCTCTGCTGCTATTCTGTCGACTAGGTTCTTAACCTTTTCTTCCTGTTTCTTAACCTCGTCGTTTTGTTTCCTAATCGTATCAATGACTTCCTTTTCAGCGGGGCAAGCTGCAAAGCAAAGAAAGAAAGCTGCAAGAAATGTTTGTGGCAACATTCTGAATACATGATGTAACAGCACGAGAAAAATATTATTTTAATCACTGATAAATCTGTAGGAGAAGTTTCGATAATTATAATTATCGTTGCGCTGTTGTTATTATTCTGGTTTATCAGAAATAAGAGACTAAGCAACACAGTTTACGTTTGTGTAATCACTTTTTTCATATTCAACAGTCAATAAACTGTTGTAAACCTGCAACGTTCCACTCCGTGAATACTCTAGCCTGCGTAGCTGGTAGTATCGTAGGCGCGTGCGAAATAAAAGGGGACTTAAGCAACGATCACGGCAACGGCAACGAAAGCGTCGGTTGAAAATATAGCTTCGTGTTACTTCTACTACTTCGTGATTATTCCAATTCGTTTAACTTGTACAATGTGGGCCAAGTAAATGGGAACTAAATTGATAGGAACAGCGTTCAAGTAAGGAAGAAGGATGAAAAATTCACCGTCGTGTGCTCACGTTCTCCACAAAACCTTGAATTTGGTCATTTTACGTTGTTGTTTAGCTGATGACGGCTAAGAAATGTACAAAACATAAAACGCACGTGCTGAGCGATTGTTTTCCCTCATTAAACTTATTGTTTTGTGGCGTTTTCGTTGCCGTTGTCGTCATCGTTGCTTAAGTTCCCTAGCGGCGAAGCCACGAGAAGTACGGGTCACATTACCAAGCAAAAAGTTTCCCAAAACTTTGAACAGAGAGAAATTACTATTAAAAAGCAGTATGTTTACGAAAACTTGTCGCTGTTTTATCAACGTAAACTTCAAACTGATACGAGAAACCACTTTCAAAAAATGACAGAAGTGTCAAGATAGATTTTTCTACGAGCATGAAAAGCAAATATCTAAAAAGTTGTGCGCACGTGTCATTTTCATTGGCCAATCAGATTGAAGAAAGTGACTGTTTTTTCCAGATGTTTTCTTTTAAAACAAAACTTTTAGGTATAAGATTAGCGACGCCCATTTGCTCTCGCTGTCCTTCCTCAGTCAAATATTTTCAGCTGACAAAACATAACTGCTACGCTCTGTTACAGCGTAGATTAAATTGTTTTCATTGTTTTAAATAATTAAAAAAAAATTCCCCGGTTATCCTTCAGCTAAAAAGAAAAGATTTGTTTTAGTGGTATCACGCGAAGAGGAATTTAAAATCGAGCGAATGTAGTCTTCCCAGACTTTGCATTTGATAGATAAAAGGTGAATGGTTAAGCGAAAGGAGCGGAATGACCAGATCTGGCATGGAGATGTTTGTGAGGAAGAAGGTAACACGGCTCGTTTTCTTTTAGGTGAAATGAGTGAAGTAAGTATTCTATGAGAATCAGGTACACAACCGTCATTTTCAAATAAATTCCAAACCTAACAATCAATCGTGGTATTTGGAATAAACGGACGAGACGTTTATTTTAATGTAACCTTTTTTTACCCGGTGTTTATTTGAACGTTAAATGGCATGAAATTAAATCGAAAAAATTGGTTTACTAAAGTAGTTCTTTTCTATAAAAAAAAATAAAACTAACGAAGTGTGGTTTTTGTCTCTTTAATCCAAGAAAGATTTGGCGTTAATTATTTCTTTGGCTGAAAATATATATGGTTTTTACAGCAATTTCGCTCTTAGAATTCAGTAAGTGACACAGTCATACCCAGGAGAAGGAAGTCCGAGTGCTCCTAACAGGAGTCAAACCTATGCACTGAGCTATAGAGGATTCGTGGGAGCTAGGCCATTAAACTGGTAACTACGTGTTTCAACTCTTTCAGCTCACAACAAAATAAAACTTCTTTCCACTCTCAGTCTCAAAGGTCACCTTAGTTTAAAAGCTTTACGGTCGGCTCCCTCTCTCGGGAGAACTCTGATCACTAGCTTAGGTTATGAAAGTAAACATGGCAAGCGATGAAAATATCTTCGAGAAAAATTATACCAGATTCTAGCGTCTGGAAAAAATGCCCAAAATAGTTCTCCTTGTAAGTAAAAAAAAATCTATTTTTTTGTGTTTTCTTAGTTACTTGGATGAAAACATTTCGCACGTTCCTTTGGTATTTCGCTTGTTATTACTTCGAGCGAATCAAGATTTTTAGATTTTTGATAAATATGTGTAAAAGAAAATCGATTCACGCAAGCTACATACATTTTAAGTTTTGTCTATATTTTTTAATCATTTCTATCATGCATGGAAACAATTTGCGCCTGGC